>NW_010340923.1:4383-12984 GCF_000700745.2 Antrostomus carolinensis
TTTGGGACTGTCTCTGCTCTGGGATCACTGGCTGGCACAGGCTGGGCATTTTTCAGTGGGTGGTGAGCAATTTCACTGTGTATAACTCATTTGTATATTCCGTTATCACTGTTGTTATAATCATCATTTTATTTTAATTAGCAAATAGTTTTTATCTCAACCCATGAGTTTCCTTGCCCTTTTCTTTCCAATTCTCTCCCCTACTCCCTGGGCAAGGGAGGGGGAGGATGAGAGAGCAGGCTCTGTTTGGCTGCAAGCTGCAAGCAAAAAGGGTGAATCCACACAAACCACCACAGGATATTGTGACCCAAGTGCAGGACCCAGCAATTTTACCATTTCCTGTTATAAGCCTGAAAACCAGTCTACTTGCTCAGTCAGTTCCAGAGTCCTTTACCAGGCCTGGCACTCAAATCCTGATCCAATATTACTCCTAGTTTCCCACTTGCATAGCCATCTAGCCTTAAGTAGCTGTCCACTCTCTATCTTCCAGAATCTGTTCTAATCGACTGAAGCCATGTATCCTTCTCTCTTTCCCATGTCTTTGATTGACTCTTTTACACTAGGAGCGTGTGTCTTCTTTCTCTGTGTTGCTGAGAGTGGGGAAAAACCTGATTTTGTGCTCAGGAGGAACACATATGCCAGAACAGTGAACTGGTGAGGCCTGCAACTGTCTACAGGCTGTCTGCCTTCACAGTATAATCCCAGGTGGAAATGTGTCCAATGTAGAGGAAGTTTTCAGTGGATTTATTCTCTGAATCAAAACAGTGTGAATCTAATAGATGTGAACAGTAATTTTTCAGTGGATTTCAAGGTTAGAAGTCAAGTGTCCAAAACACCATTCAATGGCTTAATGGTAAGACTTTGCTTTGTCTCCTCTTATTTTAGTCTTCTTCCAGCTTTTGCAATAGTTGGATTATGGATATCCTGTACCAAGAACACCCTGTTTTCTGATAATTGGCTATAATTCATGAGAACAATTCAGTTCCTTTTAGTCAAACATTCCATGACTCTTCTACTCTTCCAGATGTACATTCATGCATTACCAAAATGCAGATGTTCCCTCCTATGTCATATGCAATACATGAACAACATCTGATCATGAGACCTGATGTGTGACCCTCCTCCCTCCTGGCTCTCTGATGTTACAAAATACGTTGTGGTCATACAACAAAAAAATCTTTTTATTTTGTTTGAGTGACATAATGTGAGAGAGAAGGGATGTGGCATATGAAGCATCTTGAGTGTCTCCATAAAAGTCTATCTGCCTCCCCTTCACTTCCAAAAGACTGAACACGGCTGCTATACCTACAGCTGATGATTCCCCTGAGAATGATTCCCCTCACCTTGTAATCAAAAATGGCTGATATCTTGTGTTCCTAATCCTCTAAAAAATAGTAGCTTGAGTCTGACTTGTGAAATTAAGTCCAAATGATTGGAATTTCTCAAAGTTATAAATGTCTGAATCCAAAGTTGTACACCAAGAAGGTAGCTTTAGTAGTGCATAGATGCCAACTACAATTTTGCTTTTTGGGTTTTCCTTAGAAATAAATTCCTCTAAATCCAACATAAACTTCAAATGGAACCCATTATTTTCTTGTTAAGGATGTGACTACTATAAATAGGCATACAAAATTTGTGATTTTCTATTGCCAAAGCATAATACATAGTCTTGTTTAATTGTTTATTGAAAAATTCCACTGGTGTATGTGTGTGTTTGGACACTTGAGAAGACATCTCTGAATAATGCAACATTGATACTTCCAGTGAAGTCTCTTTCCATTTTGATTCCATGAGCATAAGCAATGTACTGCAGGGGAGATTCTGATGAAGGAAATTACTTGCTACTCTGTTGTGCAGTGTTGTTTAACAGCTCCTTGGGAACATGCTTAGGACTTGAAGAGATGAATCGACCATCTAGTTTGCTTTGGGAGTCTGGAGTCTGGTCAGGGGTTTGTAGATCACAAATTATGATGGTCTTCCACTTTCTTTCTGTATTGTTTCCTAGATTTGTAGTGTTCCAAAAGTGAGTATTTTTGCTCCAAACTGAATAATCTGGTCTGCAGATAACTAGGATATATCACTCCTGTGGTCAATAGTGTATTCCAGAATTAAGGTTTTACTTTTACTCACCAGCAAATGCTTCTTGCAGTATATATAATATCATCAGCCAAACCTCCTTCTTTCTTCTTTCTTTTTTCTTCTTTCTTGTTTTTCTGTCTCACTGAGCACATCCTTCTTAATTTTTATTTCAAATGTTCTTATATCTAAGATAATATAATAAGGCTGATTCAAACTCCTGAGCAAACAGCCTTGAAAAACCCTCTGTAAATAATCTATATATATACAATAAAATATACAATTTGCAGAAACCATTTTGTTCTTCCCCAGACAGCACAGCTCCAAAAGGGAGTATAATACCATGCAGATGACTCAAACACTGTTTATAGAACTAGTAAGTGGGCCATCACAGAGCCCCAAAGTTCCAGTAGTCCCAGCCTTACCATCTCCCTGTCAGATTCATATTGGCTTTTCGTGTTGTGGTACCATCTTAGATGAAAGTAGCAGCACAGTTGTGCATGGACAAGCTGAATTAAGCTCTCCATTAAAATCAATGGAGTTATTCCTCAGGAGGTAAAGAGGAAGCAGAATTACAGGCACTAGAGGGCTCTAGATCCCTGTAGACATCATGTATTTTATATGAACATTTAGTAGAAAACTTAATTACCTTCTTAAGTTAAACAAGGCTAGCTTAGGTAGCAGGCAGAGGTAGGAAATTTTCTCTGGACTTCAGAGGAAACCATCCAATCCCTGCAGGAAAACAGGGATTACTTCACAGTAAGCAGCCCCAATTTTTAGCCTTCTAAAAGCTATTCCAGCTCTTAAACAAATAAAAATTAAATTGTGTTGGAAATTCTGGAAAGTGCAAAAAAAAAAAAGAAAAAAAAGAAAAAATCATTCAAAAGGCTGGGAATAACCTTACACACAAACTAATGACTCACTTTTTCTTGCCAATCAACTCCTTAAATGAGATTTTATCATTGAAAACAGTTCACTTAAAAATAATAAAATAATAACAACCATATTGAAGAGTTCTCCCCCACACACCCGAACTTACAATTGACTATTTATTTTCTTCCAGTTGTGTTATAAATTCCCATGGGAACCTATATCCCTTTTTGATTTCAGGGAGGAAATATTATTCTGTCAGTATGCTTGTCTAACATACACTAAGTCATTTTTTTCCAAATAGGTGACATTTTAACATTGCATTTCATTTACACAAAGACTACAATATTAAGCAAACAATGTAATCATTTTTCTTGTATAAGTAAGAATCCAGATACCAGTCTGAAATGAATTTTTCCAGCAGTGTTAAAGGTAATAATGGTTAGCTTCCTAACTGCTGATGCTTAAGTTTTGGCCTTTTTCACTTGTGGTTGTTCAGCTTCTCAAGTAGCTGTGATTAGCTTTGTTTTTCTACTTGATATTGCAAGTTTAGTGAGGACCCAATCCAACAAAGCTCATAAGTAAAACTTAAATCAGTAAAAAGATCCAGCAAACCATTTACTTATACATATGCTTTGCCTTTTTTTTTGGCAGAAGGCCCATGTTCTTGTTGGATATCTTGTTCCTCAGCATCATTGGGAGGTCCAGCCTGTGAGAACTGTGTATTCAAGAAAAAAGACAAATATTTAGGATGTTCCTAAGCAAAAGCTAGACACAGAGAAGACATGCTGTGGTAGTCTATATCCAGAGGCAGGATTATGCCCTACTGTTTATGACCAATACAATTGCTTGGTTATCTTCTTTATCAGACTATGCCAAAGTCACCACTTCCCAGACATTAAAAAGGCGTTGTTAGAACACAGGGTTTTATAAAAACATATGCCATTAATATGTGGTATATCTGAGGGACAAATGCTACAAGAAATATGGTTTATATGCATTGTAGCTAAAGACTGGCATGATCTTCTGGTAAGTAAAGAGAGCAGTGTCTGTGCTGTGCTGTGCTTTTGTCGTTGTCCATGTGGATTCTGCTTATGTGACATAATATATTCACTTGGTCCTTTTTTATTTGTGGCATCTTAATGACCAAACTGCAAGCTCAGTGACTTCAAATCATGTTTGCATTATGGAATATGTCTAGTACCAACAGAGTATTTTCTTTGGGAAAAAAGTCACTACTTTTTTAGTCTCACTTTCTAACTTTCCAGCTAGAGGTGGAAGTAACTCAAAGTTAAGAATCCTACATTTAAGCATCTTCATATACGTGTCTGTGTGTGCACTGGCTGTCTAAGACTGCCTCTGTAATCGGTGGAGATTTAGCCAGTATCACCAACAGAGCCTGTAGATTCTTTCAGCTGACATTAAATCAGGTATCAGCATCCTGTCATTGAATAGTGCTGTACACTTTATTGGTCAGAAGCTCAATTCAGCAGCCCTCAGTCCCAAAGGAGAGACCCAGCACGCTCACAGCTCAGGGATCTGGACTCCAGCCTGTGAAGAGTTAACAGTCTGGCTTGCCCCCCAACCACTGCTCTACCATCAACTTCCCTTTCAGAAATCTTTGTGTGTTAAATTAGTTGTTATTTCAAGAGGAATGAAAGGAAGATTTCATACCATTTTTGCAACATATATTTCAAGGCTACCAGCAGTGACCAGGAAGGATTTTTTTTCCACCTTTCTGATGTTCAATATGGTTTATGGGGTTTATGTTTTCCACCTTTTGCTGGAGCATAAGGTGTTGCAACATGGGCAAGAAGTGCTTAAGATCTTTTTGTCATTTGAGAAACTCTCAGACATCTGACTGGTATGTGTCCTTTAGGACTAAACTGATCTCTAGATTTTTATTTAAGAAGGTTTGCAAGGTCAAGTTCACACAGATCTATTGTATTTTGCATCTCACTTTAATTGTGGGCCAGAGTGCACTCGATGGAGTTGCCTGGCCAGTTTCACTTAGCAGATTTTGCTACTAGTGCAGTGTCTGAGGACATCAGTGATGACTGTGACCAATAAGGCTACAACAGCAGCACGTTTACAATGTCTTAACTGTTGGAATGGCTTCTGCATGAATCATAGCATGTGTTACCTAAACATGCTGCAATTAAAATACACTTTGTATAGCGGAGAGAGCTCTCAGTACTTTCTGAAATTCAGTTCCCTTTATATTATAGCAATTTGAATTAACAAAATGCTAAGTATTCAAAATTATTTTTTGCTTTTGAAACTCTTAGGTCCTGAGTAGTTTATGTTTTCTATTTTATTCACTGTCTTCCCACTCAAAGTAGCAACATCTTGGAAAATTTACCTTTGGATACAAAATTTTAAGTACTGGGTTAGTGCTTTTGTTACAGAATCATGTTTATTATGGTAATAGACGTTTTTATTAAACCACAGCACACACATATGCACAATATTCTCATACGCAGATGCATGGTGAGGAAGAAGCTGTTAGAGACTTTTTTTGCCCAGAAACATTTTGTGACAGAAAAAAACCACATATTGCAGGTTTAGGTTTCAAGTATTTATTTACTTGAAAAGATAGGTATGGAAACCAAAACAAAAGCAAACTAATATACCTAAAGAAGAAAGCTTTGTTTTTCTTCAGGACTTGTCATTGTAGTCCGACCATAGCCAGTATGTACATCATACTACCTTCAAGAGCAGTTAGCTTAAAAATATTTTATTTGTTAAGGGAGCTTCTCAGCTCTATGCTGTACGACGTGATGCACCACATGAGCATTCATTTTGTGACTTGTAACATTATTTAAAAGCATTACAGAAAGATCAACTGCCTCCTTTTGTTCTCTCTTGACTGGTAATTTTGTACTATCTGCTGAAATGGCAGCATTGGTGGCTGATTACAATGCTGATGTAAAAGAAAGAGATGTCAAAGAGATGCTGCATCCTGTTAAAAATGCTGCCTTTGTTACATATCTGTTTGGTCATGTATATTGCGGATTATTTCTGAGCATTAAATAAAACTACATGGCATTGTCCAGAAATTGACTTCTTTTGCTTAGTGACTTTTTTCCCCAGTTGTTTTTCTCCTGCAGAATGACTGAAATATTTCAATGCTAATAATAATTACCATTTAATTCACACACACAAAAAAATTGTTATTCCAGTCTCTCAACAATGAGTGAATTACTTTGATCTTGAACTGGAAGCAACTCCATTGGTATACTGCTACTATTCTCTTACACCTCTTGTTAGAAGGCAACCATTGAAACGACCTCAGGTTTTCAAGGGTCACATATTTCATTTAACACATTATCAACCTTGAACGTTTTAAAACAATGGAAGTGTTGCAAAGTGTTACTTCCTTATCTACTGTGACTCTGTTGCACCCAGTAATTCTATGCTTTTAACTAAGTTTAACCAAGCTCACCTGTCCTCCAGTGGTGAATAGCGTGAACAGCAGCTAAATAAAATATAAAATTGTTGAAACAGCCACAGAAAATATGAAGTTGTTTTGGCAGAAAAAAATAAACAGTTCTTCAATATTTTTTCTGTACTTAAAGCATTAGATCATTCCTATATTTTGAAGCAATAATTTTAAAAATAGTAGTTTTAGCTATGACCGCACATCTTCTGGAGTTGCTTTATCATACATGTTGTGGAAGTGCTCAGAGGTGGTCAATCTACACACCCAAGACTTTAAAATATTTAAGGAAGTGCATGAAGGTGCAGGAGTTAGAATAAACAGACATTTAGAGAGGACAGGGCAGTTCATTTACACATGGTGATGCAGCAGAGCTAAAACCTGTGTGCTGACTTGTTTTGTCTAAGGAACTGTGCTGTGTAACTGATTTCAGAATGAGGTGCTTAGAGAAAACACTTTTCTTAGGTGTGCTGAGTGCTGCTTCATAGTTAATTAATGGTTGATATTTTCCTCATGGTGATGCTTTCATTTCCATGGCACATCAGTTCTCACAAAAAAAACCAAACCAAAACAAACAAAAAACAAACAAACCAAAAAACCTCACCAAACCACAAAAAACTTCAAGACCCACCAACACACCTATTATTTTAAATTTTGTTTGGCAGTTTAATCTGAAATAAATATTGAGAAAACACAGGTAATTTTTTACCCTCTTCACATTACACATTTTTTTCCTTATTTGGAGGTGAGGCAAAATTGTGAGGAAACACATGGAAAACAATCATTTCTCCATTCATGAGTACACACAACTCTATTGCCGTGTCAATTAATGGTATTGATACAACCAACTTGCTGAAGCAGGAAAAAAAAAAAAAATAAAGAAGAGCTATACCCATGCAAATGAAGAAAAAAGAATGAGAGAGAAAAAAATGCATCCTGCCCCATCATTCATCTGCAGAGGTATTTTAGATAATAAGTAATAATCACATTGTTTTAAGTTTATTCAAGACAAAAGTAAATACAGTTTCTGTCATTTTTTTAAAGTGATATTGATCCATCTCTGAAATATGCATGATTCTCTTAGGTGTACATTTTGTTAACTACCAATTTCAGTAAGAATGGAATTTCTGCCTGGCTCCATTGAAACCAACAGTAAAAATCAACTGATTGTATTGAGGCTATCTTTTCTATCATCAATACTGTTTTGACCAAAGTAAATAATGTCATCTTTTGTCATTGAAAAAAAAGAGCATATGCAGTTATGTCGAATGTGTTCCCATTTATGTTCTGAAATACTGGCTGCTGAAAGCTCTGCTGAAGTCTAAATAGAAACATTTATCCCCCCTTCCCCCATATGCACACACACAATTTCCTACACCTCCTATTTACCACCCAGAGAGAAGGATCACATTTCCACTCCTCCCCTGCTCAGAGAGTATTTCAGAACCTTTTGAAAAACTCTTGACCTCACACGTATGTACTATTACTACAGAAAGCTCCTTTAGTTTTCCTCTGATACCTACTTCTGGGTAATCTCATATAGAACTGTAATTAGGATAAATAAAGAATGCTGTCTTTAGAGAGCTATTACTTTTCTTCAGATATTCTTGTGAATGATTATTAACAAAAGGTTTAAGTAAAGTGCCCTCCCTCCATGCTTTATAGGTGCTCTGACCTTCACTGCTACATCTGAAATATCTTGCTTCTTCACAGTAGCCAAGATGTTTTGGACAACGTAAGCATTGTCTGAAAGCATTGTATTGTGAGTGTAGTCAGATTTATAAGTATGTGCATGGTTTTGGGGTACACATCATACAAGTAGTAGCTATTCTAGGAGGTCATCTGGAGGAGGCAGTTGATGGAAGGACCTTGTCCTGGTTTCAGCTGAAATAAAGTTAATTTTCTTCCTAGTAGCTGGTACAGTGCTGTGTTTTAGATTTAGAATGAGAATAATGTTGATAACACGCTGATGTTTGAGTTGTTGCTAAGCAATGTTTATACTAAGTCAAAGACTTTTCAGCTTCTCGTACTGCTCTGTCAGCAGTGACTGGGAGGGCTGGGAGGGGACACAGCAAGGACAGATCATCCAAATGAGCCAAAAGGGTATTCCATACCATATGATATCATGTCGAGTACAGTAAACTGGGGGGGAGCTGGCCAGGAGGGGTTGGATCACTGCTCGGAGACTGGCTGGGCATAGGTCAGTGGGTGGTGAG
>NW_010340924.1:0-3456 GCF_000700745.2 Antrostomus carolinensis
TATTGTCCAGACAAGATCTGTGAAGAACTGCACTTGTCTCAAAGATTGCTTGCAAGGACAGCCACAAGATCACATGGTCCCAGAAACCCCTGCTTGTGAAAATGTTCTGCCTGGACATGCCCCTGCCCCAAGCATATAGGAGTTGCGGGGGGACACACAGAGAGAAGTGTCATTGTCATGGAAACCACAGCCCTCAAAGGGGTAGTTAAGAAGGTTTTCATGGGCAAGTGTTCAGAGAGACGATGACCACCTGACTGCACCTCGCCTCACCACCACTGGAGCAAGTTTGGGTTGTAGTGAAGTGGGTGTTGGTCTCTTCTCCCAAATAACAAGTGATAGGACAAGAGGGAACAGCTTCAAGTTGCACCAGGGGAGGTTTAGGTTGGATATTAGGAAAAAATTCTTAACTGAAAAGGTTGTCAAGTATTGGAACAGGCTGTCCAGGGAAGTGGTGGAGCCACCATCCCTGAAGGTATTTAAGTTTGAAGATGTACCTGGGGACATGGTTTAGCAGTGAAGTTGGCAATGTTAGGTTTACGGTTGGAATAGGTGATCATATTGGTCTTTTCCAACCAAAATATTCTATGATTCTGTGATTCTGTCATTATCTCATATTAACCAGAATACTTTTCCAGAAAGTTTTGAATAACAAATTTTGTCCTATCTCCTTTCAGCCACTTTTCTCTGCTGAACTAGAACTATGATTGCTATGGCTGTGTAAAGAAATAAATGAGCTTTTGGACATAGAATATTTCCTTCAGGTCTGAAAATGATTAAGAAAGCTCTTAAAGGGAATGAAAGGGAAATTTGCAAAAAAGGATGTACTCCACTTTTCCTAGAAAAGGTACAGTTAATGAAAACTGAAAGGTAAAATCTTCTGAAATGGTGAAAATAAATGTTTGAGGGGTTATTTTAATTCCAGAGTGATATTCACAGTAAGTCCAAATTGCAAATTATAATAATATCTTATCATATTTAATGAGATTAGAAGTACTGTGAGAGAAGAAGTCAATGCAAAAACACAAGTGACCCTGATCATTGTTCTTGCTGACAGCTTTAGTAGATATGGAAAATGAATCATTCTCCTGTGAGTCCTTGATGAAATACTTCAGGGGCCCTCTTAAAGGTTAATGCTATCATGGCCTGGCAAAAATCAATCAGCATTAATTCTGTTGGGGTAAAAATTTGCTTTTAATTTGAAGAATGAAGAAATGTAGCCAGCTCTAGGCAGTGAGAAAAAGAAGAGATGCGACCGAAAGAAAAGCTAGAGAATTCCTCAGTGAAGCCATGTGGTTAAAGAAACTCAAAGAGCAAACACATACTGATAAATCAAGATGTATACAACAATGAGTAATCAAACAACATGAGTTTTTCTTTACACAAAACTCTGGAAGAGTTAGTTAAGCAAGAAACAAAATTACAGTAATGGGGCAGTTAGAGCAGAAGTCCATTATCACTCATTGGAAGATTATTCAAATATTTTTCCTAGAAAGAGGCATCCCAGCAAGTCTGAAAAGTCTAAACCCTTTCACAGAGCTAAATCAGGCACTGCTAGAGGAAATCAAGCCAAAAGCAAGGTAAGGATGAAAGAACTGCACTGCCTTCTCTCTTCCTACCATCCACCTCCCAGTGCACACCCATGAACACCTACCTCAATTTTGCCAAAAGAGCAATGTCATTTACTCAGAACAAAAGGATATTTCCTCACATATTTATGGACTTTCTGAAATGCCTGCAAGCAAGACAATCAACCATTGCCAAAAATATCATGTGTGTTCTAATGACTAATTTTTTTATCATATACACCTGTGAAAATGATTTCAAACTGCAGTACAGACGTTGAAGTGTTGAAGAGAAGATGATAACTGACTCCCATAGCATTTTAGGAAAAAATACACTAACAACTCTTCATCATTATCTTAATATGAACCTCTGAAAGGAAAAGCATTAACTCTTTTCACCAAAAAAAGGGAAAGTGGAGTTAGGACCTGGATGTGTGCAATTGGAAGGGAAAAAAGGGTCAGGAACTACTGAGAGGTGATGAGATGGGAAATAGGCTGGACTGGCCTCTGGGAATTTTGTAAGGGACAATGCATGTGATAGAGAAGTGATTAAAAGGGAGTAACCTAGGTCAAACAATGTAATGTTTTCCTCAAGATAGACACACAACAACAGCTACCATAGCTCAGAAGAACTGCTAAGTTTGTGTGTATAGCAATTTTTGAACAGGTTGGTACACATCCAGTAACTCCAGGAAAGCAGACCTTATATTTCTTTAAACTGCTGTTTCAATCATGAAGAGGGAAATGACAATTTCTTTGACAGCTGGATCACAAAAGTCAAAGTATTGTCCTTGTCTTGTGTGTACCAATTTCCTTTTCCCTCTCTCTGAAAAATCTGCAATTTGCTTTGTGATTGTGGCTGTTTTCAGAGACTGGGAACCTCCGACAACCAGCAAACCAACACTCACAGGCAGCCACAAGAGCATGGGTCTCAGCCAGATTTGGCTGGTAAAACCCTAAACCATTATAATTCCAGCATCAAACCCATTTCAAAGCCATTTAACAGTGCTGATATAACTAAAGTGTGTACAAAATCTGTTAATCGCCACTTGGAGCTGGCACACACTGAAAGAAGCAGCTGTAATCTTGTGCAATCTTTGTGATACTGAGTGTATTCCAAAGATGTTGGGTTAAGCATAAAGAAGAATTAAAGGAAAGATAAAAGCAGTTTATGCATAAGATTAAGCAACTGGGACCTCTAAAATGTCCTTTTCATGGCAGGATTCATGGAGTTCTTGTTCTTAAAGAAAAGAGGCAGACTGAGCTCACTAGGCACATTGAGTTTGTGCATCAGGAATCAAGTTGTGCTACCTGTACTTTTACACATCAAATCTCCTAGATGTCTACCCATTGCATGTCCAGATTCTTCTCACATTCACAAGCTCAGTATTTCTCTGATGGTCTGGGCAATAATCAAATACCTAAATGGCTTGTAGCACTACCTGGGTGCCAGAGGTACCAATCTCACATACCAGCTGTTGGGCCAGGCAAGCAAGGAACGTATGAGGGGATATTTTTTTTCTGAGTCCTGGTAGTCAGGAAGCTAAGAAGGATGTGAGCATTGAGGATGCATTGCAATTTTTTTTTTTTCATGCAGGAGATTATAATTTGAGTGTCTATAAAGAGAGTGATCGATTTCATTAGGTTGAAAAATACCTGGAGTAGGTGTCCTAGTGCTGCACTGGATAAGCTACTTCAAACAATTTTTGATAATCAACTCCAAGGATCTAGTTGGCCATGGCATTTTTTGCATTTTGCTGTGCAATTCTGTTAAATTTGGTGCCAGTGGTTTTTATTGCTCTCATCCCTCATCATTCAAGAACAATATCAGAAGTCAGAACTTTTATCTCTTTTCCCTATTACAATGTTTCATTACACAAACACTTTAGCTGCA
>NW_010340925.1:0-6183 GCF_000700745.2 Antrostomus carolinensis
TATATTATATTATTATATTATAATAATATAATTATTTTTCTCTCCCTATAAGCAAATGAATGTATTTTATCATTAGTTTGTATTGACCCAGTGAAGTCTCGGCTTGAAACTTTTACCTCTCACAGAAAGAAGTTTTCATGCTGCTTTAGGGCATCTCTCTATGTTCTCTCATTTCTACTCCATCAGGTCTATAAATCTTTCTGGTGGAAGAGGTGATTAATTTTGGCGTGAAGCCTGTTCGTTGAATCACCGAGAATATTATCTGCTTTCTGTTGATGAAATCCAGGTGCAATCACTTATTGTAATAAAAATGAGAATAGGAAAAATGATCCTCGGCACCGAGGCTGCTGGAAAAGTCAAGATGTGACCAGGAAGAAGGTAATAGATGTAACATTTTGTATCGTATTATCACCAATAAGAGGAAAAATGGGTCTAAATTCAGCAGTTACGGAAAAAAAACAGGCTTAGAAAAGAGAAAGTTGAGGTTTGTCTTGCCGATTTCACATGAGGGTATTTCACACGCTTGGCGAGCACAATGGGAAGAGGAAAGCAAAGCAAGGAGAAGGCTTTAAGAGCAGGTCGGTGCTCTCTACCTTCCTCTTGGTCCCTTTCCTGGTGTTGATCCCCGAGTTCCTTGGCCTTCGTTGAAAATTTGTGTTTGTTTTTCAGACCGGTTATTTGTGTTTGGTTTTGAGACCAGTTGAATCTCAGATGGGGCAAATGACGCTTGCACCTGCTTTATGACAAGAGTGGTGTCATAGCTTAGGTCACTGCTGAGCTTGGGAGACAAAGCCTTTGACTTAGATCTCTTTTGGAGAGCTGCACCTCGAGCATCATCAGAGGTCCATGTCACGTCTAGAACCGCTCATGGTCTAGATTGTGCCGAGCGAGTGTGAACTTCCGAGCAGCTCGAGCTTTTCCTGGGGCAGCATTCCTGAAATTGCCTTTTGTCATCTCCTGCAGCTCTTGACATTGTGCTGGTACCTGTGTGAGAAACGTCCCCGTTGAGGAAAGGCCGTGCCTCCCAGCTCCTCTGTGCCTCCATTTATTCTTCATGTTCTTCAAATTGGTAAATCATATGACAATAAACAGAAATACCCTCAATGAAGAGAGAAGGGGAAACTGTTGTTTATCTGGTCAGGTGGTTTAGATTAGCGGTGATGCTGGTCTGTATTATGTTACTTTAAATCATAGTGTCCCAACAGGACATAAATTATGAAGATTGTTACAGTATGTTTCATCCAATGTAAGATCAACAAATTGGAATAATTTTTTTTTTATAGGAAAATCAGTGCTTTGGCAAGGTTATTGTTGAAGAATTTAATTTAACTTGAGCTTTGCTTGCATTATTTCTTAATATATAAAAACTATTTGCATAATGGATGAAGTATAAACATTTTTCAGAATCAAAGGCAAGAATGCCTTTTCCAAGATTACATAGAGTGGCAAACTACTTAGAATAGATCAGTGTTTGTGCTTTTGCTGTCAAAAATGTTTGATATAGAGCTGGCGAGCTGGTTTCTTCACCGACATAATTGTAAACAAGTGTTGGGAGACAGAAAGAGCCTTCTTTGTAGGACATGGTGTAAAGGTTTTCACAGACGCTCTCCTAACATGGAGAACAGTGTTTACAGCTGTATTATGAATATAAATAGGTAACTTTTTTTAGAGCACAAAAGCAGCATTTCATTTTTGTATAAATTATGTGTGCAGATAAGTATGGGGGATGCAAGCAGTCGGCTCCAGATTTTAAAAGGATATTGTAAATATAGAAAAGCGTGGACAATTAAGTTGGAAATTGTAGTTGTGGGGTTTTTTTTTAAGTTTCATGTTTCATTATGAAGACAGAAATGGCACCTCAGAACTTACCTGTGTGTCTGTAATATTCCTCTTCCAACCTTTCCCTTTATTAGTGTCCTTCAGAGTTAGGAGTGCTGCTTTCCCCCATCCCGGGTGATGCTTGGGGAATGGGAAGGTTGGCTCTGTTCACAATATTTTGCTGCTCAAGCTATTAAATATGAGGAAAAAATAAATTATCTACCTGTTGTGTTCACCTTCAGATCCTGCTGGGGTGAGATGGAGGGAGTAGGGAATGTGGACACAACCCCTGAGTTGGCTTGTCCATTGCTTCCACTCTCACCGGAGAGATGGGGATGTGAATAATCTGAGTTTGGCTCAACTTTGGGACATGATTTAGTTGTGTACTCAAGGATTGTCCTGCTGTTCTTGGAATGATATTAAAAAGGGGAAGAGCAATGGGAAGGTGTTTGCCTGGTTTATGTCATGGAGGAATCCAGACAGGAGGGGGGAAAAAGAAAGGAGGAAAAAAAAGGGGGGGGGGAAGAAAAGATGAGAATACCTAATGCCACATGGATCTGGTGTCCCTGGGGATGGTTCAGGCAGTTTGATGCCAACAGGGAAGAATCCCAAAATCACACAGAATCACAGAATCATTAAGGTTGGAAAAGACCTCCAAGATCATCACATGGTTTTGAGAATGAATACCTGTCCTGGGCTGCCATCACCTTCCTCAATACTAGTTGAATTCCTCTTTTTTTTTTTTTTGTGTGTGTGTGTGTGTGTGTTTTAACCACGTTGTCACTTTCAGATGAAGAGTGTGGCTTTGTGAGATGATTTTTTGCACGTTTGTAAGGTAAAAGTCTTAATGGAATAAATAGAATTAAAATAAAACAAACGCTGCATTTTTCTTGAGAGCACAACAGAAAATGTCAAGAGATGAAGTCAAACCCTCGTGTCGGGCTAAACATAACTTAAAATAACTTGACTTTAAAGAGCTTTTTCCTTTTATCTGCTGGCCTGTGGCTCACTGTTAGGTAGTAACGTCAGCTGGACGTGTCAAAGCTTCTGCAGTTTGGAAGTGAACCTTAATGATCGGGGTTTATTGTTGTTACAAGTGTCAAACTGCTGAGGAGAACACGTGCAATGTTCTGGGTTATTTTTTACTGGGGTGAAGGGGAGGCAAATGTGTGAGGCGTGGGTATGACAATGTCACTATAACTTGTTTTATTTATTCATTTCCCCACTGATAAATGATACAGATGCAGCCCGGGTGGGTGGGGAAGGGAAGACAGGTAGCCCTGGCACTGCAGAAGGTCAAGGTTAATGCTACCTCCAGCGTTAGAATGACAGATGGGAGGCAGAAACCTTAACGTACTCGTGATTAGCGGATGGTTTCCTTGGCTGAGGAAGATCCAAAAGATTTAAGAAGCCCAAGCACACATTTCATTGCCTACTCATTTTAAAACAAATAAATAAAAAAGTGTGTGTGGTTGTATTGTTGAACCTTTCAGCTGTTTTTCTTAAATATCTCCACTTTTGAGTCAAGTGCTGTCAGCTGCTTTGTTCTGGAGATGCATGGGGGTAATCCATCACTGGGGACGCGCGGGTGGGTGATGTATTAGCCCGACATATCGACCTGTGTTCCTTTGATGTTATAACTCATCAAGATAATGTTGGCAAGCATTGTACAAAAGCAGCATGTTTAAAAAGTATTAAGATGAATTGATTCCTCGCTTAAGAAGTGTGAAAGGAAGAATAATAGCAGATTAACTCCGGGATCCCACAGTTCTCCTGGAGCCGGGAAGTGTTGTGCGGTGCAGAAGGGCGGATGGAATTTCATCTTTCCTCCCACTTCTGACAGCAAAATGTCTGGCCCTGGTTTTCCCATTCTCAGGCAAAAAAAAAAGAAAGTCACATTAAGTCTGATTTTGTGATAGTGTATTTTGTCACTTTTAAAGCAGTTTGGCCAATCCTGAAACATTATATGATAGCTGAATTTTTTAAAGGTTTGGATTTTTGGTTCATGTTTGTTTTTTTTGTTGGGGTTTGGGTTTTTTTGAGGGAGGGAATGTGGGTTTTTTTTTTTTTGTTTTGTTTTGTTTTTTCACTTTATTAGGTTACCCTGTTCTTCTCTGAGTAGCCCTGATTTTTATCTCGTGGAGACATGCTATGGCTGTTAGTATTTAAAAACCATTTTAGAAGTGATGTTACGACTGAAACACAATTAGGTTTTAGTTCCTTCTTTCATCATCTTAAAAGACACGAAGGGGAGAGACGTACTGGTACACTTAACAGCATCTCCTTCTCTGTGCAGGATTCCTCCTTCTGTTGCTCTTCATGGTTCAGTACAGGGACACTGCAGTTTGCCGTGACATGGGTGACGTGATGTCCTTATTTAGAGTAATCTGGATGTTCTTTTAGCCCAAATGTCCTCAAAGGATTAGGTTGAAAATGTCTGCCTGGTGTGCCTGTTACTGAAAAATCCAAATACTTTATATTTTATACATCAAAGTCTCTTTTAATACTTCTGTATGGCTTCTAGAAAATCCTTTCTTTCTCCCCTCTTTTTATTATTCAAGGGAAAATCTGAAAAAAGTTCTTGTTAAGGGCTGAGGGGCTGCAGAGCTCTGTTATTAATATAAAGTCAAGCTTGTGCTGGGTCTTAACGTCGTGAGTAAAGGACTTGTCCCACTTTCATCAAGCAATGTGTGATGGTCTGATAAACTCTGCCCACCGCTGCAGTCTTGACAATGATCTTGCACTGCAGACTGCTTAATAATTTTCATTATTTTTAATTAAAGTTGAAGAAGTGCAGACTCCTGCTCAAATTAAAGTTGGTTGTGTTGCCGGAATGTGGTAATTACTTTAATTGATCACAAGATAGTTTCCTTGATCACCAATTAGACCAAATTACCGATCAAGTTTCAAAACGTGAAGAAATGTCCAAACTGATTTTATGTAATAAGTGTTTTCATATCTAATCAAACCTAAATATCTTTTCCTTCCAGAGCCAATTGTATTTTCCCAACGAAAGGTTACGGCTCTACAAATAGAAAGGTGATTCATAAACAATAGCGTTCCAATTCGTTTAATTAGCAAAGGAAGTATTTAGGACCTTAATGGAGATTGCGCTGGTGAAATTGCTCGGTAGAACTGTAGCTCATTTTCTTAGTGGGAGATACTTTTGCGTGTAATTAAAATAAACTAAAATGCAAGAAGTCATTTGCTTTGAGTGCTGTGCAGTGAGGGAGAACATCTCTGAGCTGAGCGGGACATGCAGGAAGCCCCAAGTTGGAGCACTCTTTGGGAAGATGAAAAGTGTTAAAACCAATGAGTGTTTTATCCAGCTGGAGACTTTTTACTGTCCATGGGGGAAGAGGCAGTGGGTTGGTGTGGTGGTCCCCTGATGGGAGAGGATTTGGTGGTCCCCTGGTGGGGAGAATTTGGTGGCCCTGTGATGGGAGAGGATTTGGTGGTCACCTAATAGGGAGAATTTGGTGGTCACCTGATGGGAGGTGATTTGATGGTCCTCTAATAGGGAGAATTTGGTGGTCACCTGATGGGAGGGGATTTTGTCATCCTGTGATGGGGAGAATTTGGTGGTCACCTAATGGGAGAGAATTTGGTGGTCACCTAATAGGGAGAATTTGGTGGTCACCTGATGGGAGGTGATTTGATGGTCCTCTAATAGGGAGAATTTGGTGGTCACCTGATGGGAGGGGATTTTGTCATCCTGTGATGGGGAGAATTTGGTGGTCACCTAATGGGAGAGAATTTGGTGGTCACCTAATAGGGAGAATTTGGTGGTCCCATTTGGTGATGGAAGAGGATCTGGTGATCACCTAATGGGAGAGAATTTGTTGGTCACCTAATGGAGAGAATTTGGTGGTCCCCTGATGGGAGAGGATTTGATGGACACCTGATGAGAGAGGATTTGTTGTCACGAAGTGTGAAGGAAGGTCTGCTGAGCAGATGAGCGTAGCAGACTCGTTTGCTTGCGTAGTTGACTCTGTCACACAACGAATCGTGCTTGTGTAGTGTAACCTGCGTATATACATTGCTGGCTGAGTTCCTGGGACGGACAGACAGACGCTGGTACAGCATACATCAACCTGGTAGGGTTTTAATAAATTTAATATATTTTTTCCCTTCTGCTTGTTTGCACAAAGACAATCCAGCTGCAGATACAATTTCTCTTTTAAACTTTGGAGGACATGTCTGTGTATAGATTGCTCTCTTAGAAATAACATTCCTATTCAGCCCATAGACGTTCTAAAAAAACATTTACATCAAATATCTTTCAAAACTATTAATGCAGAAGTGTTCCAAATCATTGCTAACATCTAAGGCACAACGTGCAGCTTTCCTCTTCAAAGCTTCCTG
>NW_010340925.1:6193-9828 GCF_000700745.2 Antrostomus carolinensis
GAAACATTTGCAAATTATTTTTAAAAATAATTGTTCACCCAAAGTAAAACTAAACCAAGCGAGAGCTTCAAGGGAAGTTAGGTTTCCCTGAATTTTTCAATGCTCTCGGGTCAAAGAAAAAAAAGCTTTTTAATTGCTGACAGTTTGGTGATTTCCAAATGACAACCCTCATTGGAATGATTTTCTCTGATTATAACGTTTGCATTCATTTGACTGGCAAAGCGACTCACAAAGTCATACTTCAGCCAGGCACTGATTCTTTTCTTTTTTTTTTCTTTCTTTTTTTTTTTTTAACTTAAAGGTTTTTGTAATTTGTGAGAGGAAAAAAGACTTGAAACTATTATCAACCATTATATGTTATTCGTGGACCACATGTTTGTTTGAAACGGCCATCGCTCGGTGGAATGCGGGCTCTATACGTTCTCTTCCATAAATTAGCACTAAAAAGCTACCTAAATCAGGTAGAATTTTGTTGGGCTGGTTGTATTATAATACGAACCAGACTAGAACGTGGATGTTACTTTTACTTTGCATGTTAATTCAGGTCCTCAGCCCCGATGGATGGAGCTCGACATGAACAAAACCCGCTGACTTAGAGGCGTCCTGCTCGTGCACTGAGGCTCTTCGGGCCCCGCTGTGTAATTGCATTCTTGATTTACATGGACATTCTAATTTTCTTTATAATGCAGTGATTTGCTCCTAAGTATTTTGGCAAGGGCCTGCTATTATTTTCTTCTTGAGCCTGTGATAAAACCCGTGTCCTGAGGGAGCGTGCCGTGGAGAACGTAAGGGCAGAGGGTTGGGAAACCTATTTTAACTCATGTCAAAGGAAAATATTTTCTCATAAAGCAGAGGGGTGAACCCACCTGCTGCCTTTTTCCTCCCCCTCCAGTAAAATAAATAGAAAAATAGTTACAAGAAAGGATGTGTTTCTGGGAGTGGTGGAACACTGTGGCATGATGCTTAATTAGAAATGACGCGTTTCTAAGACGCGCGGAAGGTTTGAGATGGGTGTTTAAAATCACTGTTAGATGCCAAAGGTTAAAATCTTGGGTCTCATACAATGGATTTGAATCCTGGAGTAAGTAACATTGAGCAAAGTGATGTCCAGGGGTCTGAAGGGGATGATATCAGCAATCTCAGGAGGTGCATTGGTGGCATGAGAAGGTGAAATGCTCCTTTAACCCATGAAAACACAAGGTGCTGCAATCTGGAGCATCTCTAGGAGTTTTTTGAGATTTTGGAGTGAATCTTGCAGATCCGCTGCATGTCCTGGCAGGTGGAGGAGTATTTTCCTCTTTGCTCTTTCTCTCCTTAGGCTTTTGGATTTATGACACGCGTTGCTCTGCAAGCAGAGAAGATGAATCACCACCCGGAATGGTTTAATGTCTACAGCAAGGTAAGATGTTCACCAGCCCCAGTTACAGACATGGTGAGTTAAGGAGGCCAAACCATTGGCCCATTCTCTGCCTTTTTTTGTAGTTTATATACAAGGAGGAGTAGGGGAATGGAAAGAGGTTGTGTCTTTATAAAGAGATTTGAGATTGTAAAGACATATTGAGATGTTTGTAGTGGTGAGGAATCAAGAATCAAGTTCTTCACGATTGCTCCCAGCTGCATGGTTTGGACCTGTCATTTCACCTCTCTGTCTGAGATCTAAAAATTAAATAGAAGCTTTTAGACTCTTATTTGGCCAACCTGAATAAATGACTGTTCTGAAACGACTCACCAACTCTCATTCCTTTCTGTGCAACAAGTCAGGAGCTCAGCAGTGGAGGGTAGCAGACCATCCATGTGTAGGCTGGGACTCTGACAGTCTCAACTTTGCTTTTATTTTTAACATATTCTAGGCCTTTATGTCTCAACATAGCAACTTACAAAATTTGTTTATAATATTACCTAACTGATGGTGGTCTTGTATTTACAAGGAATACTGCAACCCTGGAATGAAAGGTGCTGTGTGAAGGGGGAAATTATTGCTCTGCCTTTTATTTTTATTTTCTAATACTTCTCATTGCATTGTATGGAGTTGTTGGTTTTAGTGTTTGGTAAATATATGGCAATCTCACTAAAAATGTACTAAAAGGACATGGAGACAAGCAGCCTGGGGCTGGGAACCACCATCCCTGGAGTAGGACATCCACAACTCCTCTCCTCAACAGAGGAATCCTCGCCCAGGCTCCTCCTCACCAGCCCTTTAGGTCACTTTGTTTAAGGGGACATTAAAGGATCACTGGACAAAGTCCTGATCACCTACTCTTCATTATTTTCTTATCTTTCCAGAATATTCAGGATTTATCTTTCTTTTTTTTCCCTTCTTCTCTCTTCCCAAAATCTCAGTCAAAAACGAGGCAAAGTAACACCCAACTTGTCATCTGGCTTAGTCTAAACAAACCCGTGCAGGCAGCTGCCTCATAGCAAAAATGCCCCAGTCCGTTTGTTTTTCTTTTTGAAATTAATCTGCAACGAGCTCAACAATTTTTTCACCTTCAGGGTGCTGGTTTTTAACAAAACGTGTGAGCCCCTGACTTGGCTGTTGGCGGCTTTGGTCACTGGCCCAGGTTCTTCATGAAGCTGATCTGTGGAATTTAAATGTAAAGGCTGAGTTATTTAATCGGACACCTCTTCTTGGATGAATCCCAAGAATGCAAAGCCTGTTATATTCCATGAAGGGGCTTCATTTGGTTAGACTTCAGGCTCTGTTAAGCCTCCTCACCTACAAGGTCTCCTGGTTTACGCGAGCAGTGAGCAATGCAAGGAGCGTGGTGTAAAACCACACCACCACTGTGCCTTGTGAATTGCTGCTCAGCCTACGTGGCAGAGATTTAAATGGCTTTGTAACTCCTTTCTTTTCCTCTGTGGCAGGTCCAAATAACTCTGATTTCCCATGACTGCGGTGGACTGACCAAGAGAGATGTGAAGCTGGCTCAGTTTATCGACAAAGCTGCTGCCTCAGTGTAACCAAGATGTAAAATGCTTTAATACAGTGTCCATCAATATTCTGTATTTAAATGGTATCCCTCATTTCTTGTAACTCTGATCCCATGAAATTGCTGAGACAAGGTATTTTGTAAAAAGAGTGGCTGAGCTTTGTTGGCCTTGAAGTCCTTGGCTTGAGACCTCTCTGGGTGTCTGTGCTTGTCATAGGATCATAGAATGGTTTGGGTTGGGAGGGACCTTAAAGCTCATCCAGTTCCAACCCCCCTGCCATCAGCAGGGACACCTTCCACTAGACCAGGTTGCTCAAAGCCTCATCCAACCTGGCCTTGAACACTTCCAGGGAGGAGCAGCCACAGCTTCTCTGGGCAACCTGTTCCAGTGTCTCACCACCCTCACAGTGAAGAATTTCTTCCTAATATCTAATCTAAACCTCCCCTCTTCCAGTTTAAAGCCATTTCCCCTTGTTCTATCACTACCTGCCCTTGTAAAAAGTCCCTCCCCAGCTTTCTTCTTGTCCTTTGCCATCACTGGCTCTGCCTGAGGATGGAGCAGATAAACCAGCAACAGATAAGTTTTGAACAATCCTGTTCTAGAAACTAAAGCTGCAATGAAAGCAGGATCTCATCCGCACATGTCAGTGGTCCCCAAGCCCATGGCAGCTGAGGCTGGTGGGAGCTGGCCCAACAACCGCTTCC
>NW_010340925.1:9972-11869 GCF_000700745.2 Antrostomus carolinensis
GCCGCCCACAAAAGCCTGTCCCGTGCCCAGCCACTTCCCTCCTATAGCTTCATATATCTCTGTGCTCCAGACAACCTCAGAGGAGCCAGGCTGGGTCAGTCCCCTCTGGCTTGTACCTCCATCTCTGCCAGTGGCTGGTGGCAAATGCAAGGGACACTGGTGAGAGCAGCACGAGTGGCTGATGGGGGTTGGATCTGGATGATCTTTAAGGTCCCTTCCAACCTAAACCATTCTATGATGCTTCCTTGAAAATGCAGCTCAACAGCAGTTACTGCGTTACATTTTGGTGTTTATTCTGTGGTTATCTGATGGTTCTTCAAACTCACCTTCCCTTTTGGCACCCACAACTGAGCAGAAGACTTCCTGCGCCCTTGAGATCCTGCAGTGGCTGAAAACTTTAGCTCTGGTCCAGCAAATACAAAAAAAAAACCCCACAGTGAGCTCTTGGCACTCACATCATTCAATGAAGCGTGTGCTTAAGTGCTTGGCTGGGTCAGTGCTCAGCACCTGGCAGGATTGAGCCACTATTTGTGCTGTATCCCTCCTGTACCTGCCGGATTGATGGGGGTAGCTTGGCTGGGCGCCCGGATCACCGTTACCGGAGCTGCCGGCAGTGAAGGAAGCAGCATTAGCAGGATTCTTGCTAAGCTGGGCTTTGCTGAAGTTATGCTCACCCTTTTATTTTTTTATTTTATTATTAATTATATTTTTTTTTAGCTACAATTACTCATTGCAAACATTGTTCCAAGAACTACAGAGGTTGAAAATAATTTCTTCCATGGTTTCAAAGTCTTTAGTTTTTATCCTCTGATCCTCACCCAGACAGATTTCCACTGCCGGCAGGGAGATTTCAACTCACTTCAAGGCTCAGAGAAGATCCTCTGGCTCTGCCATCCCGCTGCTGAATGTCCCTCAACGTGCAGTGTCATGTCCTGGGAACAGCTCTGGGTGAGGAGCTGCCGGGAGATTGTCACCTCCGAAATGCCGGAGCGCGTTGCTGGAATGACAGCGGCGGCACCGCTACCGCCGAGTGAGAGACACCAGTGGCAAAGATCTGTCTGGGGTGTGGATGTGTGAGGTGTGTGTGTGTGTGTGTGTGGATGTGTGTGTGTGTGTGAGGTGTGTGAGTGGGGGTGTGTGTGTGTGGTCTCTCAGATATTTGGGGTGCAAAATGCCACGAGCTGCCACGCAAGTATTGATGGCCATAAAATAAGAAAGGTATTTTTTTGTTAAGCCTTCCGCTGTCGGGTGTTAATTGGTCACAAAAGAAGATGTTGGGGTTAATTGTCAGGAATTCTCCTTGGGATATCAATTTAATATCCCAAAAATAACCCCAAATTCAGGCAACGTGTGTAAATGTTCTTGCCTTTCCCCGGCGAAGCGGCGGATTTCCCTGCTCTGGTTTGAAAACAGTCACTGTTGTGAGGAATAACTAAAACTAAACCAACCAACCAGGCTGTGATGTCTCCTGTTGCTGGTGAGACATCAGTTTTGACCACAAAAGTGGTCAAAGTTTTGACCACATCTTGGATGAACTGTGAAAACTCCCTTGTTACAAATCGCTGTGTAACGCGGGCGCCTCGAATAAAACCAATCGCATCACATTCCTCCTTTGTCATTTGTTGCTTTCTCATTGTACATGTGTGACAACGCTGTTTAGTTTTCAGATAAATTTAAGATAAATAATATTTCGTTACTGGGAGGTCTTTGGTTTAGAATATTGATATTTATTTACATAATCCAAGGGAAAAAAAAATAAAACAATAAAAGAAATGGAGCTGGGAGAGCTGCAGTGTCCAGCGATGGCACAGAGCAGACTGAATTTGTGGGGCATCCCACAGACCTGTGAGTACCTTTAGTGAGCGTTGCTATGTGATAATAATAATAATAATAATAA
>NW_010340926.1:0-25219 GCF_000700745.2 Antrostomus carolinensis
TCCCTGACATTCTGTGATTCTGTGAAAAAGTGACAGAATTCTTTTCTTTGGCCTTGCTTGAGGCCAGTGTAATCATAAAGAGTCATCCACAAAGATGAAAAGCTGTTGTGTAGAGTCTGCAGAAGAGTATAAATTTAGAGCTATCTAATCACAGTGAAAAAAAATAGGTTACCTCAGGTTAAAGCATCTGGTGCTTAGCTCTTCCTTTCTCTCACACTCCTTCATTTGACTACAGATTATCCTGCATATGTAAATACTTGGCAAAGGATAATATTTACAGCTTTCTTAGCTTTGCAACTGTGACTTACATTTTAATTAAACAGTAATAACTGTAGCCTTTGGCATTTTCTGAGATTTCTGGCTGGAAAGCTTTGTGGCCTAAAGCAAATTAACCCATCATTAATTAATCATAAAGAACTTGCTCTTGGCTTTGGTTATAATCTGTTTGGACTCAGAATCAAATTAAAAGAATTAGTTTTCTTTTTCTGTAGTGCTGTCCTTTTTACCCAAACTACTGGGAGCTTCAATTAACTCTAACATTCGGTATTGATGTAATGCACTATGAACTTCATTGACTTTATGACTTTTTCAGAAAATAGTACACTGCTGAATCCTTTTTCCACTGTAGAAGGTGCATTCTCCCTGAGGCAGATAAGTTTTTCTGGAATCCAGAGAAAATCCAGAGAATTTTCTATGTTTTCTGTGTCTCTATCCTTTCATCAAAGTTTTCTCCAAGATTTTCTATGCCTTTGTACATTTCAAAAGCATTCCAGAAATTTTTTACTTCCTTAAGTTATTTTAAGGATTTCTAAATAAAACCAAATTACCTTGAAAAGTTAATTTGAAAAAGATTAGAAACAGAAATTTACATTATTGGTTTAGCAGAAGCTTTGTGTTTTTGTTTATTTGTGATTTTGTCTCAGCCTTGCGCTGTAAGATAAGAAAAAAAAAAAACATTGAAGTGTCTCAGAAGTGTATGTGAAACCTGACTGGAGCTGTCCTGGTATAAAGCAGCCTACATATAGAATGTGAAATCACAGAACAATCCAGGTTGGAAGGGACTTTGAAAGATCAGTTCATCCAAACTTCTGTGGGAAAGGGAGCATAGATGAGGTTTTCTAGCACCCAGTCCAACCTCATCTTGAAAACTTCCATTGATGGAAACTCTTTACACATCCTCATTTCATTTAAATGCTGGAAAGAAGAAGTTACTGTACTTGTTTTTCAGCATGAAGTTAGTGATTGATATAAAAGAAATTAGTAAATTTAGAAATCTCTACATGTCTTTTCAGCCTATAGTTTATCTGGTAGTACTGTGAACAAAATTGCCAGCTAGTGATTTGTTTCTTCTTCTGATAATGGTACCTCTGGATTAGGAACTTGTCTCAATTCACAAAGAAATATCTGGTAGTAAAGCTTTTGTTTACTCGTGGTCCATCTTCATTCTAGTGCGACAATCTCCAAAGACCTGAAGAAAACAGACATACACCCTAATGATCCAGACTACAAAAGGCAATTTGACTAAGCCTGACATTTTGTGAACTCATCTGATTTTGAAGGTAGTCAACAGAAATCTGCAATCAACAGAAAATCAGTATCCAAAATGGGTATTTCTAAGTTATTCAAAAAGAATTTGGCACTATGCAAATACTTTACCAGAATCTGAGCATACTTATGACCTTTGTAAATGGTAAAATGAACTGATATCACAATATTAAAAGATGTAAATGGCTAAGGACACATGTGAAGAAATAAGAAACCTGACATGCTTATGGAAAAGTAGCAAATTAACTCATGAAGAAAAGAGTGTACTGAGATAAGTCGGATACTGAAGCAAGTTAGGCAAGATAAGATCAGGTTTTCTTGGTTTGTAATTTGCCCCATGACTCTTCATTTCCTAGATTCCGTGGATTGGATTGTCCCCATGAGGTGCATGCATGGCTGTAACTGAAGGCAGAGTATGGACCAATGCTGCTAAAACAGAAACTTGTCTTGTTCCAGAAAACCCAGAGGCCAAGTAACAAGTGGAGTCTAGGGAAAAAGAAAATCTCATAGTGCTGTTTATCTGTACACCAATCAACTCTTCATGCCAGCAGCCACTGGCAGCAGGTTTGTAATGCTTTCTATGTGATAGCTGCTAGAGTTAAGGGCAAAAGAGTTAATTTCTTCATAATGAATACAGCCTTTTTATTCCGCATGCAGACAAACAATTGATTGGTTTCAGTTCCGAAAATACTCATAATCATTTTCTCTTTATCTTCAGAACCTGTAAGCAGGCTTAATTAAGATGTATGATTACTCACAATGCATAAAGCAAAATATATTCTCAAGTCTTTGAAGGACTGTGGACCCTGAATTTATTGATTTTTCAACAACAGTGGCACGTATGATAAAAATTATAAAGGGGGTTCTGTACTTAGAGTGATTAAGCAGACTAGGACTCTTCAGTTTAAGAAATAAATTACTAAGATATCTATCTGATAGAAGTCTGTGAAAACATGAGTGGCATGGAGATGTCAATTGTTCACTCTTTTTTCTAATAGCAGAACTAAAGGGCATTGGAGATACCAGGAGGCGGGTTCAAACACTTAATTTATATGTAGTTAATCAGCAATACTCGCTGTAGAACTGTATAAATGATAGCAACCTGTTAATGTTCAAGGTAAGAACAGACAAATTAATAGATAACAAGTCCATGAAAGATGATTAAATGAATGAAAAGTGCCTTAGTCAGGAAGACTCTTGGATACAAATTGTGAGAGATAGGGTGTTTTGCGAAGAGGACCAAGGTACATTAAATCCATCTTTATGCTCGCCCCTGGTTATTTGTTTGTGACCACTTGAAAGGAGGGTACAGGGTTAGACGAACCTGTGGCATGGCTCATATGTCATTATTGCATTCTTATCCTCCCAGCTGTATCTTTGCTGGTTGTTGCTGCTGTGTGATTAGATGTAGATGTTCCCAGAACAGGGAAGCATTATGTTTCTCAACATTAGAATAATTCACTTGTAGGGATTACCCTGTGCTCTGGACCAGGAAAACAGTTCATCATGAATTTGCACAAAGAATCATGGGAATCCTGTATTTAATTTACTGAATTTACTGAATACCTCTTAAACTTAGTCTATCCAGAGCAAAATGCTTATGATTCAATAGAATTATATTTTGAAGAACCTCTAACTTTCTTCTTCCCAGAGTATGGAAAAAAAGCATCTTCAGGACATCAACTTTTAAAATGGAGCTGAACGCCCTGTGGGAACTTGAAACAGTTACTGTCTGAGGGTCTTTCATTACCATGATGGGATAAAGAAGAAAGAACAGTAGCATGGATTTTCTTCTGAAAAGCATGCCATGCATTATTTATGGAACAATACTTTCTGATTACTGTTCCTCTGGAATCTAAATGTACAATAGCATTATTCATCATTTCCACTAAAAGATCCGTATTGACTCTACTACAGGGAGTCTGTCTGCTTACCTGTGATGTTTGTTAAGAAAAAGATTTTTGGACTTAACATGCAGCATATTTTACAACAATTTCGGATTTTTCCTATCTCCAATAGGAGAAATCCAAAAGTTCTAATTGCTTTTCTTCTTTTCCACTGTTAACTTTCTGTCAAGTGGTAAATTGTAATAACTGCATTTGTGAAATATGTTATTACTATTTCTGGATGATCGTTGACCTTAACAAGAGGGAGATATATGCTGTAGGACAGCTTTGTGACCCAAAAGACACAGAAAACTGTGTGCAAATCAGAATATATACATTTTATTTCAATTATAGAGAATTTCCATCAGTGCAGAAATATTTGGCAACCAATTTTAAATCTATGATTACATTAACACCCTAATTCCCCAAAGTTCTTTAATACCCATAATCTCCTACTGATTTATATTACAAGTATATAGCTTAAACCTCTTGATTCTTGTGTCATAAAACCAGATTTAAGTAGTTCATCTTTGACAGCCATTGTCAGATGTTTAACTGGTCACAGATCGTGACTTGATTGTTGCTATGACAATTTACCTCATCAGAAAATCCATCCCTTTTTTCTGTAACCTTGTGTAAAATAAGTAGCACAAGCTTTACAAAATGATATCCATCATATTTTGCAAAAAAAAAAAAAATTTTTTTTAATGTTATTTTGTATTTTAAGATGGTGCTTAAAGAAATTGATAACTATAATGATCATTAGTATCAATGTTACTAAGCAATATCTTATTGATTGTAAGTATATTGGTTTGGTTCAGCTACTGCAATGCTATTGTAATGATAAGAATCAAGCGTGCATCAAACATTGTTTTAAAAACTATAAGGAATATATAAAACTGACACTGGGAAATATCAAATGTAATTGTAATGAATAGTGAATACTGTACTAATTATAGAATGTATATGCCTAATTAGTAAAATAGCTATGACTGTAGAAGGGAAGGAGGAAAAAGTATTTAGTTATTCTAAATGAGCTCAACATTTCAATTATTCTAAAATTATTCTGTCCAGGGTGCAATTTTCTTCAATTACAATCTTCTTACAGCACTTTGTAAAGATTTAAAAATCAAGTGCACGGGGAAAAACATGTCTAACATTACTATGTAGGTACTGCTAGCAACCCATATTTAATTAGAGAATTAACATACTGAGAGTCAGTACTCATGCTTTCATTAGTTGTGTGCAAGTAGCAAAATGCCCACAGATCTAAGATGACAGCTAATGCAGAACAGTATAGTTTATTTTTTCTCTGCATCTGTTTACTTTTAGGGTACTGCATATTTCTGGAAAAAAAAAAATCTTAATTTTTTTCTGTGGGCTGATAGTGGAGCCTTACGTGTGCTGCATGTTTTGCTACAAATTTTTTACATCAGAAAAACTAAAAGACTGATGGACTGGCAAGTGGACCCTTGAACAGGGAGTCATAATTATGGAAAATGTGTGAAAAAAATCATTGTGTAAAACTGTGAGCTTCATTTCATACAACGCTGAGCAGAATTCCAGATTTTATGCACCTTATCAGACTAGGTTTACTAAGTGCTAATAATCACATAATAAATATTGTGGTTTGGATTTCCTACAGTGTTCTTCCAGTTTCATCATACCCAATTTATCCTTATTCGCACAATCAATGAGATAACATAAAATGGATCAATGTAGTGATAAATTACAAGGTATAAGATGCCTGGAGAATTTCCATGTAAGGAAACTGTACGACTTGTCCTTGCTTGTTCCTTCTATCAAGCGAAAATTCATGATGCACATGACACTGATAAATTATTCTGATCAACCAGTGATAATTTCTGATCTACTGGTGATTTCTGTGTAATTTATTTACACATATGTGAGATCCTAAAAAAAAACAGTGAATCAAAATATACTATTGTATTTGAGAATCAGATACTTTCTTACAATAATGGTTTTCTTTTTTGACTTATGGCGATGTTATTTTCTTAATCAAATTTACAGTAGTTCATTGAATTTACTGTTAAATATTATGTTTCATTCCCTGTTTAGTCTTCAGGGTTGCAGATTTTTGGCATTATTCAGAACAGTGTAGTAAACAACTGTAAATGATGTTACTTACCCTGCGGTGTTAATGCTGGTAACAACTTTCTCCCTTGTGTCACATATATGTGAGCATTCCTCTGAAAGAGAGCATCTCTTTTCACCAAGATGGCCATAACCTGGTGGAAATAGCCATAGCTATTCCTTAGCTGTTGTTTCGAGGATATCAGCCACAAGCTTAACAGGACATGCTGGGCTGGTTCAATGGGATGTATTTGACTGATATTAGACTGATAGTTCAGATACAAAATTTAGTTTGGAATGTAATGGTTAGGACTTGCAAGATTCACAGAGGAGCTGGTTTACTTCAGAGCGCTGAAAAATGTGATTTCTCCATCTTAGTAATCCTCCCTATGATATGTTCCACTTGTGTTGCTCCCTTATCCTTTTGCTTGCTAGGCTACTGGCATTTCCAATTTCCTCCTTTCTGTAGAAGAAGTCATTGCCTTATCCATTCTATCCAGGAGTCTTTTTGTTCGTTACTTCTAAGGAAATATTCATTAAAACCTTGATTGGACCCAGCTGAAAGCTTACAAATTGGTAATAATATATACATGCCATATTAAATTAAGTGCTATACTTAAGAAGCAACCTATTCCAATATGCAAGTCTTGTATGTAATGCTTACTTTGATACACGAGCAATTTAAATTTGTCTTACTATCTCAGATGTTAAGTTATACAGAAAAATAGCAAAGCAGATTTCAGGATATGTCTCTGCATTCTTAAATGAGGCTGATGACTTTCTTCAGCACCATATCCATGGTTTTGAAATTGATTTTTTTATGAGCTTTATAGATAAAGAAACATAAAGAATCTGTGGGAAACTGCTGTTCTTCAAAAAAACCATTTGTATTTCCATTTGAAATGGAGATTCAAGCTCTAGGCCATTTGTCTTAACATGAGTATGTACTTTTTACAAATGAAGCTTTGTAGAATTAATGCATTTAAAATATGACTTTCTCCTAGCAAATGGAAACCAAAGAATGAATCTATTTGTGATATTATGAGATGAATAAATGCTTGGAAAATGAAAACATTTTCTGACCTGAATATGAATGAAAAATGTCTTGCAAATGATATGGTGAAATTTATCAGGTACTTGCATCATATTTGCTTGATAGACTCTGACCCTGAGGTTAAACTAGGAATGTCTTTTGCTGAAGAAAGTTGGAAATAACACCCAAATAATTCTGAAATGTGTATTACAAGCATTGTGAAATGCTTATATTGCAGCAGAAATGATTAAAGTGATTTACATTTATATAGCTTCTACGTGGAGAAAGTGCCTCCAGAGCTTTATAAACTGAATGCAGAGATCAGTGCAGCCAAAATGGGAAGCATTTGTCTCCAAAATATTTTATTTTTATACCACATAGGAACATTATGTGGTGTTTTGAACAGAATATGGTGATCACTTCATCAGAACTTCAGGGAGAAGTGACTTGACCAGGAGAATCAGGAAAAAAATATGAACTCTTAAGAAACAGTGCCATGGAATGCTTAAGAATTCAAGAAATAGATGATATGTGTATTTGTAAAGATTAAACCATGGACTTTGGGAAATCATTTTAGGACAGACACTAGTGAAGTAGGGCTGCTTCCCTAATGAAGGTAGTGTTTTTCCTTGCTTTGTTTCCCTTTCTGTTTTTGAACACCTATGTATGCCTTTGACTCTCTATTTGGATGACAAGGCATTTTGACTCTACTGAGCAGGAGTAACCCTGGTTTCAAACAGAATGTCAGGCTTCCTAATTCTACTTATGCTTCAAAACCATACATTCATGGTCCAAATTCTCAGTTGTTGCCAAGGAAAGATCAAAGCTGCTGAGGAAGGAAAGCTCAAAAGAGCTGTTTAAATGCACTTCTGTTTGTCAAGCTGTAACACATGTGCAGGTAGTCCCCAGGACAGGAGATGGGTCTTGTTCTTCTCCTTTTGATGCAGGTATAAAACTGATGTGAAAGAGAAAACACTGGTTCAGCTGAAAAATTCATCTTGGGAGAGCCACTCCTGACCTTCTACTGGAGCATTTTTACCTAGGGGAATTCTCTGATGTAATTTAGAGTCATCAGGGTGCTTGTGCTTTAGAAGAAACCTGTTACTGCTCTTTCAGAAAAGTCAAGTCTTGTGAAAAAGATGCAAGCTGGTATCTTGTATAGTGAACCTCAGAGCTGTTTACTCCTCTTACTGACTAACAAAATTATGCTGATTTTAAAACACTTTTTTTTTTTTAATCATATCACAAGCCATACAGTATTTGCTAACAATGTGTAACAGCCTTTTAGGAGACTGTGTATCCAGAGCTTTCCTGAAGTTTAAGTAAACTTGTCAATGTCACTGCTGTCAGCTTTCATTATTCAGTGCTCCTCATCAAGCTCGTTAAGCATGGTTTTGCTATATAAATTCACATCAGTTTTCTAGTTAGCCTGTATTTGTTTTGTTCACCTTCCCTATCACAGAGACCTTAACTACAGAACGGGCAATTACATCCTTTAATTTCTGTTTCATTTACTGTATTCTTTTGAGTATGGGCATCATATTAGGTTCTCCATAGTTTAAAGTCCAAAATTTTTCCTGGTTTTACCATATCTCAGGGCTCTAGGGAAGTTAAAAACAGATAATGGGTCAGTAAAACTCACAGCTCCCCTGCAGCTGTTGCTCAGATCAGTTGTATATGTCCCTGTTCTTAGGATCATTATGTAAATACTGCACAGATTCTCTCTAATGCTAATTATTACTGAAATAGATGAGAAGTATATCTTGCAATGAATCATATGACAACAGGATATTCAAAGTTTTCCTGAAAGAGTGGGAACTATTGTGTGTTCCCATACATCCCATGATCTAGGTTACGAGATTATGGAGCCTGTCTACTACAGGAAACTGTTCCTAGGAGGCTCAACAGTGAAAACTTTTTACCTTTTAAAAAATAAAATGGTAAATCCTGTCTAAGTTTAGTTTTGGCATGTATTTGGCATATGTTAAACCAACTGTCTCTCCTTTCAAATAATGGCTATGCTTAAACTGATCTCCATAACACACTAGCTAGCTTCTGGACAAGAAATTAATTTTGAAACCTGACAAGGCAGAAATAAAGTAAATTTTAATTATGGTACCATGTCCCTCTGTCAGTTGACTCTTACAAGCTTGTTAATTATAATTTTTAGGTTTGTAATATTTCCTTTGTTTCTAAATGCAGGACATACCTAGTGAATATTCAGAGAAGATTTAGGCTCAATATACAAGGAATTGTTTGTCAACTTCTCATAGCCTAGTCCAAAATCTTAGTGTTGACTCACTAAAGAAATATAAAGGATGTTCTTATGATTATAGCCCCAGAAATATGGCTTCAGTTCTTCACCATTAATAGATTTTCTGTTTGATTTAGACAAGTGATTAATTTCTCTGCTATTCAATCTTCCTTTTCTAAAATTAGGATAATATTCCCAAATGCATAGTGTGGTAGTGGTTGTAGCAGTGGTCTTCACTGGTTAATAGCTGAAGGTACCCATGTGTAACAATGCTAGTGGTAATATAAATAATGCAGAGGGATGAATGTTGTGTTGATACGATGATAAATTGTGTGCAAGTCTTAAGAAGGCAGCATAAGTGTTGCAGATGCATTGATGGTGTGGAAGAATGCACTATACTAACTCATTTTTTCTAGAAAAGAATTAGATTTTTCCTGTTAATGCAACACAAAACATTTACTTTCTACTCTCATTCTGAAACCTCAGCTCAGGATGGCTGCAGTTGCTTTCAGTTAGGGAAACTGAAACCCTCCAAAGTTGATTGTTCAATGGGTACAACTTGACCTTGAGCAGTAAAGAGTTAAAGTTTATCAGAAAAGAAAAAATAAGAGTAATGAAATGCTGCTGGGTATGGTATAAATTATTGAATATAGAGTATGTTCTGCTATTGCTAAAATGGATTTATAGATATTATAGTCCTATTATTAGTAAATGCCTGACTTTTAGAATTTACATACCTGTTTAAGACATTCCACTGAAATCTCAGGACACGTCCCTGCTATTCAAAGCAACACCAAGCTGAAACACTTGAGCTAGTGCAGTCCACATAATGCTGTGGAATCAATCATTCAAGCATTATCAATCATTAAAGTTAAATAGCTGAGGCAGCAGGGCTATTCCTAACATATAACATAGCCTTGAAAGCAAAAGTCTCTTCTGAATGGTAAGAAATACAGTTACTGTCAGGCTGCAGCAGGATTAGAATCAAGATTCATCATGTAGTTCTGTTCATAAGGCTACTATACAGTCATCATCATAGTAATTTTTTGGCAACAGAGGTAATCAGTATTGTATTTTTGTCTAAATCCAGTGTTGTTGTGCATATTAAACTTTGCAGGTTAATCCTTCTGTCAACCAGGTGCTGCCTGCTTTTGGGATCCAAGTAGGGCATAGTTCAAAAGTGGGGTATTTCTAAATATGTAGAGAATTGCACATCAGTAGTTAAGACTGCTAGAGTTAAGCTGAACAAGGCTTTAGAAAATTGTAACTATAGTCTTCAGTATCCAAAATCCACCTTAAAAAATCTAGTTTAGGCCATGAAGTTCTTTTTTTGTTTTTGTTCTTGGTGTAGAGTCAAAGAGTGAATGTCTTTTCCAGAGTAGATAAAATGAGGAATTAGGCAGTTGCATCTACCACATGGCAATATTGTGAGAAATATTTGGGCTGTTTATATACATGACGAGGGACTATAATCTAAAGAAAGAAACAGAAGCAGAGTAAGACGAAATGAAGTTTGGAGCTTTGAATTTGTTTGATACTATATGAGCAAAGGCATTTTGATTTTACTTACCAGCAAGGGAAAATGGAACAAATAACTCATTTGCATGACAGCTGGATAAGTGATTCTGAAAGACAGACAGTGATATTTTAGTATGTAGTGGCTTTCTTAATATAATGTCTTAATTATTTAGGTCTAGAATCACCTAATACATTATTATTGAGATTAAAATAAGAGTTTTATACCACACTTAAATGTTGTGAGTTACTGTTTTCTTCTTTATCCAGACTTCAGATCTTGATCCATCCAGGCTTTAGAAAACTAAGAACAGTGAGAACAGAAAGTTGGAGGAAACGAAAAAGTAAGGAATATAAATCATTCTATTGATCTAATTTTTCAGAGGTGACAAAACTGCACAACTTGAATAGCTAAAAGACAGGTTAGTATTTCTTTTTTATAAACCATGTTGCTGCTTCATTTTCCCTGCATTTATCTTCCATGCTTAACAGTAACTGGATTCTTATGAACACTTCCAGCTTTTTAGTAACAGTACTGCAAAGTTTGTAAGTATAAGGCTAGCAATATTTTCTTTGGTGCACCACCTTCTGCCCTGATCTAGTTACAGACAACAATGTTGACTTAAATAATAACTCAAAACACTTACTCTGAATTCATCCCACATGTTTATGATGAGCACTGCTGATTAAATAGCCAAGGAACACTCTTTAAGGTAGCAGTGAAGCAAAAGAGGAGCTAGACCTAGCCATGGTAGGTAGTCATCTCATCTAGTATTACTGATTTAATTTATAATATCACTATGATTTATATGGGCTATTAGGACATAAAAGGACTTCAGGACCCATATATAACCCAACTTTTTTCTGTAAGTCGTACCTTGTGTAAGGATTGCAATAATATTTTCATGGCACCTGAGGAAGACCACACAGAATATAGATTTGTGTAGAAAGTATGCTTGAAAAGCTGGTCGGGTTAATGTAACATATTAAACTTGTAATTTCATTTCTTCTAACTCTCTGTTTCCAATAGATTTTGCTTGTAATTGTACATTTCTTATATGTTACACATTACAAAGTATTCTTTTTTTTTGAAAGGAAATTATAAGAATTTTTGTTATAATGTTGATTTGGAAACTTTTTTTTTTTTTTTTAATTAAGTGACTAAATTCAAGTTTATGTATGTTAATCTTCCCACAGATACAACTTGATGTTAGAGAAACTGATTTCTATTAAGAGTTCTGAAATGTAGCAGACCAAAACTCTTAATGTACCCCTGCAAGACCAGAAAGATTCACAAAGCAGCTCAGATAGATTCTGAAGCTTTCCTTTTCATGCTGTAGGTGCTTAATACTTCAACCCCAGCGGGGCTTGTGCCTCCTTGATGAAGAGTAAAAGGCGAGTTAAAGCAATGTCAAGCAGTTTTAAGGTTCAGTCAGTGACATATTGTTAAAAACAGTACATGGTGTCCACGAAGGAAGATGCTGTTTGCCAGGAGGTTGCAAAAGCTGCCTGCCATAAGTTTCTAAAGATACCCATGGCTCAAAAATGCTTATGGTGTATTTCATTTTGCCAAATTTACAGTTGTTGGTTGCCCCATGTCATCGTGTCTGCTGTTTGGTAGTCTTAATGGATCCATCACAAATTATGCAATATAACTGTCACTTCTTGTTTTCCCCATGGTGATCCCATAAACACACTGTCACAGTAATGTGTAGACAGTAAAATAGGTATAAAAATACTACAGTAATATATCTTTCAGAAGTAAAATACATTTTGTAGAAAGTATATGATTAGTTAGAGATGTACAATTCACATCAAATGATGATCTGAGTGTGACGGCTTTTTTTGGTTAGAATCTCTGTATAACAATGAAGCTAAGAATAGCTGCTCTAAAATAAAACTTTACACTTTCCTTGTTACGTGAGTCCTGGAAGTGACAGAATTCTTTTTTTAATGTAGATGCATAAGAGCTTAATGTTGGAAAGCAAATTAATTTAAGCTATCTACATTTTTTTTTCTGAACTCGTAGCATGACTTTATTTTAGGTAGAAAGATAAAACACAAATAACACAACTTTCTTCTATTGTCCCAGAATATAGTCCCATGCTTAGCAAAAAACTAGGTTTTTATTTTTTCACCATGCTTTATGAGAGGTCTCATGAAAAATCTTAGGGAATCTTTGGTTGAGTTTAACCTACAGCATGAGGGGAAAACTATAGGGTATTGAGAATGAGAAACTTAAAATTTAGGCATGAACAAGTGTTTACTGTTCTTAGCAGATCAAGCATCAGTGAACTTAACATTTACTTTTCCTTTGAATAAAGAGAGTCAGTATCAAGCGTTCTTGCTTTTAGTTGGAATGCTGGAAACTTACCTCGACTTCAGAAAACTCCTTGACTTCAGAAGATGAAATTACCTAAGATTTTGAAATTGCCAAGAAAAAAATTGAGGCCTTTCTCTTCTGTGTTTATGTTTTGTCTAACTTTCTGGACTTAATCACTCTAGAATTTAAGGGAACATTAAACTCTACAAGCAAAGAAATACCTCATTCTGATCAGAACATTATGAAAAATGAGGTTTGTGCAATACTAATAAATCCTCCTGTGTTCAATGTACAGTGAAGAAAGCGCAATAGCAATTATTTTTATTTTAAATGTGCAGGTAGTTTATTTGAACATTCAGTTTCAGAGCAGAAGATTATGCCCCATAAAAAAGGTCACAGCTTATATGAAAAAGACAAAAAGCCCACTTGTAATCTCATTTATACAAGTACAAATAATGAGTTGTGGCTCACGGGTTCCACTGTTATTGCTGGAAGCACACTGATCTGAGAGCACAAAATACCTATTCACCGAGTTTTGATTAGTTTATATTTATCTGTGCTCACTCTGATGTGCATTTTGGATGGGTCTTTGTGGCAGAGGAGTTGCTGGGATTCATGAATAGTTGACCAAAGAGTCAAGAATCCTGATCCTGTCTGTGGCTCTGCTACTGGCCTTTTTTGAATAGTCACCCACTTATTTACCTTTTCTTTGGTTTCTCCTACCATCCTTTCTGGTTTATTCAGAAGAGAAGCACCTCTAGATCTCTACTGTATCTAAGGCAAACAGAATCTTAGCCTATTTTGGCTACAGCATCAAAATACTGTTAATTTCCAGTGAATAAAAAAATGATAGTTTTTATTTTTTTCTTTGTAAACCTTACATATTTTCATGATTTTCTGGCCTGTGGTTTTTGCAGCACCAAATGTGGAACCTAGACAAAAATAATGTTTGGGGATTGTTTGGGGGGATTGATTTTTCTTTATCTATTTTAAAATAAAGATTCCTGCTTCAGGACAACTTGCTATGGAGAAAAGCTTGAGCAAAGTTTTTATTGCTATGTAAACAAAAATATCTGTTTCTTAATGAGATTATTACCTATTGACTTGCCACATAGGGTTGTTTCTCTAGTTAATGTTAAACAAACTGGGAAATTAACTTCCTACTAGAGATAGGGTATAGTTAAAAGGCAGATGGGGTCCAAAGGGCCTGATTTTCATATTTATACCTCTAGATCTGCTTCAGCATTTTTTTCAGATTGTCATCTCATTTAACAAAGACCAACAGCTTATTCTGACCACAAATAAAAAAAATCTCTGAGCAAAAGCTGTAAAAACTGTTTTCAGAACAAAATGCAGACACATAATGAGAAAGAACCCTTTTTAATGGCAAAGGAGGTTTTTTTCTTTCCCATTGAAAAGGAGTCATTTGAGAGGACGAAAAAAGTCTTCTGGATCATTAGTTTTTATTTTCCATAAATGATTAAACAGAGGAGGATATTGCAACTAAACAAGTAATTATGCTAAGTTGCATTTGAAAATAAACCATAGGTTAGTGGGTGTTAATTAATTTCAAGCAGTGAAGTTCATGTTGAGGCACAAGATGCAGATAAATTATCCCATGTAGTGGTCTCTGTTACCACCACTAGATTGCTGCAAGTCAGCAAGTATTTTCTGAGCTGGTCTGGTTATCACTGCCCTGTTCCACAGAGTACCTGAGCAACATTCAGTGAAGCTCATTCCTTCATGTTTGGTACATACCAGCTGGAAGTGGAAACAGAAAAAAAATAAAAAAATAAAAAAAATAAAAAAAAATTCAGTAGTGCTGCTGAGATAAAATGATAAATGAAGCAGTTCCACACTGTTGAATGTACATGTTGCTCTTCTTTGTAATTTTTTTCTTTCTGCTGTTTATATTTGGAGAACAGATGACAATCTTCAAAGGAAGGGCTTAGGGATCTATGTAGTGGCATAATTACAGTTTTTGTTCTGTTCTTTAATTCTTAATATTATATTTTTTTGTATATCTACTGAGAATTGAGATGACATTTTCATAAAATTATCAACTTAAACTGCACGATTTCTTTCATTGATACTAACAGGTCATTCAGATTCCTTCACTATATATGAGAAATTTGAATTTTGCCTATGTAATTCCTTTTTTACTGGTAACACTGAATTTAATTAATTCTCTGTTTTATCACCTAATAAGAATCTAAAAATCCCTCTACAATTGTTTGGTAGTCAGCTCTTATTTTGCTGCTAGTGACAACCATTTCTTCTCAGCTTCAGTCTTGATTAAGAGTTTTCAGATGACATTGAAATTAAATTTTCAGAAGAATTATGTGAGGCAAAAATTTTTAATTGCCATAAAATCTTCTTAAATCTTAAACCCTCTTAAATCTCACTTGTGATCTCTCTTGTTTTCTTTTTCAAAATTTTTCATTCTATTCTTATTATTTTTGAATAATTTTCTGTTTATAAAAATGTATCATCTGCATTACAGTCATTACTTTTCAAGGCCTAATTGTTAACATTTACTTTAAATCTCATAGTAAAATGTTTCTTGTCTGTGTTGTAAAGTAACAGATTAGAAACTTCTTATGACATACTCAAGAAATAAAAATTCAGAGCAGAATAATTAGAGAAAGACTATTAGAATGATCAGAACATGGAAGAAATAGAAGACGACTATCAGTACTTGGTTTTCTCAGTCTGGCAAAACAAGAATTAGTAGAGGAATTGGTCTGTTTTCCTTAAATTTGACATGAAATAAGAACAGGCTTTTCAAGATGGAGCTTGTTTTCAGGAAAGTATTTATGTTCTATAGAAGGGAAAGGAGCACAGAGGTAGCAATCCTCTATCAGCTCTGTGCCCTATGCTCTCAAGGACTTCTAAATTCCTTTTTTTGGTAAAGATATTACAGGAAACAGCTATGAGGAAGTCCAAGGATGTGCTATAGAGCATATCACATTAGATTACGAGAGCTTTGTGTCTCCATAATTTTTTGAAAGCAACACATCGGAAATATAGTCACAGGTTCTGTCAATTTGGATCAAAATTGAACCCTGTGCAATAAACTTCAGTGTGGAGAGGGACTGATTTGTGTCTCAGTCAGAGCTTGTGGTGAATGCTGTCCTTTGTTGTCTTACCTCTGTTTTTTCTGTTCTAACCTTCCATTTCTCACTTGTGTATGTGTCAATTTCTGCTCTGAAATACAAGAATGGCAGCAATGTTCACCTATCACACAGGCTGGGTGTGTGATAAAGTTTAATTCTATAAGGCTGGAGCTCCCTACTCCTGGGTCAGGGAGCTTTTAAAAATATAAAGTGTTATTCCTCAGAAGAGTTTATTACCAGAACATGCAGTACATAGAACAGCTTTCCTATATAGAATTTGTTATTTTTTTCAGTGAATGAAGGAAACAGCTCAAATATCGCGCATATTTGGTCAGTGTCCAAATATTTCTTCTTACCGTTTATTTTGAAAATAAAGATTCCCACTTTTTAAGGCATCTCCTGCCTGGCATTCCCCAGAAGTGTATTAAAACATTAGCAAATAATTTCTTACAGTAGTTTTGATTTTCAAGAGTGCAGAACCCTGTCCCTGAAAAATATTTTAATGGTGTAGCAAATTGTGTAGCAAGGTCAGGGAAGGTCAGATAGGAAATTTAAATATGAAAGTTTAGCTTTAAAAGGAGGAAGTGTTTTCTGTGCTATAAGTCATAGATTATTCTATTTTAAAAAGCAGTGTAAGCAAACTGAATCCTCTTTCACTTTCCTAAATCTGGTAGGATACCTTCTTCTATTGAACACATAATTGCATTTTGTATATAAATATGGTGTTAAGGATTGACTGGGAATGGAGATGATTCTTGCTCTGTGCCTTATGAAATGCTCTGAGGTCTTTACTATGACATGACAGTGATGGTTGAAAAGTGCAGTTATTTGTGGAAGTGGACACAGATTTTGTGAAAATTTAGGGGAAATCAAGGACGATCTAAAAATTGCATTACTAAAAATTGTTGCAAAGTGCAGGAGTAGATAGAAGACAGTTTTCTTCAGGGAAACATTAAACCTGGAAACAATAAATGACAGGTGATGTAAAAGAAATTGTAATAGTCTGGTCATTTGTGACTCTGTCTTCAGCAGCTACTTAGGTTATGCTGAAATCAGCACAAATAGTCTTGTTGGTGGCAAAGGGCAAGGTAGCCCATGAGAATTTCTTAACTGATAATACCCGCAAAAAAGCTAAAATTAACCATGTGAGAAGAACTAGTAAAAAGTACAGAAATGCAATCCAACAAACAGACATTTGTTTAAAGAAGATGGAGCCATTGAAAACTGACACATTTAAGAAGCTCATGCCAGATATTGCAGAAAATTGTCAAGGTTATCAAAACGGCAGGTGAATGCCTAAGGAAACACAAGTTTAATGCAGATTTTCAGAAAAAGCACTACTAGGAATATGTATGTGGTACACTTATATAAAAAAATATGTAATTGTCTATGAAAATATCTGTTTTGTAACATCATCAAGTTTTTGTCCTTTTATTGTTGTACAATCCAAATTTTCTCCATAGGCATACTTTTGGGGTTTGTTTTCTTTTTGCTTAACACCAAAGAGACCACTTCCTTGTCAAGCAAGACTCCTGTTCAACGTAACTGGTTTAAACATTCTTCAGATAAGACTACAGAGTAAAACAAGACACAGTCTGAAGACAAATCAATTTACCTTTATGTTTCTTAAAATTCCATTGCTATTTTAGTAGGGAGGAAGAGAAGGAATTTTACTGGAAGTTGCACTTAGAACAAGTGTATTACATCTGGGTTAGATATGTTGTCTTTCTGTAAGTGTGTATAATTCAGAAAGAATCTATTTTGAATAAACTCTGTTTGGATATAAACTCCAGGCCTTTAACTGACCAGCTTTGATTAAGTTATTGCAACCCAGCTGACATTTTTAGAATGGTGATCTATGATTGGTTTTAAATAATTTTTCATCCTCAAAACATATTTTGGTATTTCAAAGAATAAAGGTGTTGAACTGCAACTAAATATTTTGATTTTATAGAAACACAGATATTCAGTAAAAATATGAAGATAAATTATTTTATGTTGTGAAAAAGTAATTTTTAAATATTTTTGGTCAGGTTTTGAATAGGAAGAAGTTAAAACTTTGTGAAATTTGCAATAGAATATTTTGAAACAAACTTTTGTCCTTGCTTAGGTCCAGTAAACCCTCTAACTGCTGCATAAAAATACAAAGAGTTTCGGAATCATCAACCTCATTTCTAACAATTCACAGTCAGTCTAGTCTTAAAACCTGAAACTGACAGCTGCTTAAGTGAACACTCCTGTCTCTGAGCTTCAGCACCTCTGTGCTGCCCATGCTGCTGTCTTTGCTCTGAGGACAGTAACCTCTGGCATGGGGCTGTGGGTATGACCTTCTGCATTGACATGTAAGCATTCATAAGAATTTTACCCATTTCTTCTTTATTTCAGTAGAAATTAGACTCTTGGACCTGAGTGCAAAGGAACTCTGTGGGATCTAACTTTGGGGAACATGAGATCCAGAATTTGTAAGCTGAACAATTGTAATCTGGACAATCTCATGCAATACATAGGGACTGTTGAGCAGCCCAAAGGAGATTCACAGAAGATGAAATGGCTTACAGGGTCGATAAGCTAAGGAAGGAGATGCTTAGAGAGAGCTGATATGGAAAGGCAGAAGGTAGATGATCATTTCAACCATGGTAATGTTAATGGGGATTCTTTCAATATCAGAAGATATCTACATGTCTGCTGGAAACACTATCCATTTCCTTCACTGAGTAGTCTCTAAATATAAAGACAATAAGAGGGTATGAAAAAAGACACATTTATACTCAAGATGCACAAGTCGGAAAAGAAGTGTTCATATAATTTTGCCAGGTTCAAAATAAAAGCTGTTGACAGAGGAACCATTTGCAGTCCCTGCCTGGTGTCTTCAGCACTTGACCATCTTTCCAAAGAGAGTTTGATTCCTTTTTTTTTTTTTAATCCTTATTCATAATAAAAGTGATAAATTTCTTTCTGGACATTCATACACATAGTGAGCAAACCACAGCTCAGCTGTTTTGTAATTGAGAGAGGTTTAATACACACTAATTTGGTGTGGTACAATCAAACAAAATATACTTATCACTGAGAATGAGTTTTAAGTTAGTTATAAACAAATTGAAGTAATTTAGAATGATTAAGAATAACTGCATCTGGCAAAGTTTTAGTAGCTGTGCTACTTCACCACAGGATTTCTGAAGCCTGCTCTTTCTGACTGACATATTCTTTTTTCTTAACATGAAACCTCAGGTGGTGGGCTATGATTGTAATTGAATACCTAATTAAAGCTAAAATATCGCAAGAGATTGTTTAGAGGGGAAAAAGGCTGATGTGTGGTACATCTAGCAGTGCAATCAGAATCTGTATTAAGACAAAGCATCAAATTGTTGTGTCACAAGGGGTTAAGTGCCAGAAATCTTCATTTGCTGGAAGTATTTCCATGTGTTCTAGGTAGAATGTACAGTCTGAAATAAAGAAGCAGACTATTTTTTTTCCTGTAGCTGGATCTGACAACATGTCAATGTCATCTCAGCTCGTCTCAGGATGTGGATCAATGCTACTACAGTTGGCATTGGTCCAATGTAGTTAACTCTAAAGTTCATTCTGGATTAGAACTAACTCTAAAGTTAATTCTAGCTATAAGGACACAATTCTGTGCTTTAAGAGAAAGTAAAAACACTGAACTTGTTATTAATTTGAAGTACATCGTCCACTAGCTGAAGCATTTCTGCACCATGATATATTGTTCTTTTGTCTAAGATCATGTTGTTTACATAGCCTTCAGTGTATTCATTCTGAATTGTACTCTAACCCTTTTGACATGTTTGGTCAAATTTTCCTCCAACCATCCACTTACACGTTTGAAAACTGCAAATGGATGTTTGAAAGCTTTTTTTTTTTTTTTTTTTTTTAATTCAGCGTGCATTTGTTTTAACAAGCAGATAGCTCTGGTGGCACCAAAGGCATTTTGCTTTACCTTCTGCCTGATTGTCTTCTTGAGGTATATACAGATTTGCACTACAGCATGATTTGTCATGTCTTACTGCTTAATTAACCTTTAGCGTGGTGGCATTTCCCAGATTGCCTGCAGAATTATTTCAGTAGAATGTGTCTGTGTAGATAGGCAATGTCAAATATAGCAGCTTTCTTCTTAAAATATTGTTACTTGCTAACATTAAGGGCATTATTCTTTTGAATAGAGGCTGTTGAGACTCTCAGATCCAACCTTTGCTGTTAACTTACTTTAATTCCCAGCTTTGAGCATACAAAATCAATATAATTCTTGTTTTTCTTCATGTGGAGAAATTTTTGAAACATGAAACCAGATGTACCCCTGAGAAACAGAATAACTGCTTTCAGTGCTTGCTTATCTGTTTTGTACTTACTCAGTGCTTGCCTACTTCAGGTAACTACTACTGTTCTGCACCGTGCAATAAGGAAGCTGTCTCAAAGAGAGAGAATTTGAATTTTCCTTTCTAATTCTTGCAGTGGTGACTAGAAAAGGTTTATTAAAAAAAAGAAAAAAAGAAATGTTTCTTAATTCTCCACTGTGAGAAAAGATTATTTTACTTATTAAAACAGAGTGGATTGAAAGCCATGTTAACTATGATATTACAATTGAATCCCAGATTTTTTCAAAGGACAAAAACCAAAGAGTTAACAAGATTTTTAAAGGAACTTTTTTTTTTGGTTGCTAAATATTTAGGATGTCTATTCAGTTGTTTTAATAGCCTCCTAATTTTTTGCACTTTGTATTTCTGGCCCAATGGTTCCTAAAATTTACACTCATAATCTGGATTGTAATTTTCAGCAAAAAGAAAATAATATTTTAATTTATTTCTTCTAAACCCAAAACTTCTGTAAAAACAGAGGGCAAAAATTTATGGGAATTAAAAAAGGGAAACAATGGATAGATAAGCAAAAAATTAAAGGCAGTTTCCTTTGTGACTTTTGACCCAATAGATGGTCAGAAATGAATATAGTAAAAATATCCTGGAAATACATTCAAGTAATAACAAACTTTTTTCCTAGGGCTAGAAAAAATTTAATGTCCTTAAAATTTGTCAGATTTAAACAGTGGAAGACATAAAACAATGGTTCACAGCTTTTCATCTTAAAACAAGTGCATGTTAACATATTTTAAATATCTAATGCTTAGAATTAAAAAAAAAAAAAAAAGGTATTCAGAGACATTTTTGATAAAACATTAAATGCTTATGAAATCTCTACAAAAGTAAAAAAGAGATTTATTTCTTAGAGATAATATATGAAGGAAAGAGTTAATGACACACTAGCAGTAATGCTTAAAATAATATGAGAATCATACAAATAATAACCTGTGGTGAAAAGCAGTTCTGTAAATAAAATTATAACATGGTGGAAAGTAAGCAATAAGAATTTAATAAAATTGAAAAAATAAGAACATAGTAAGCATCAGGTTAAAGAAGGTTAGGATTACTTGTTTCAGTACATGTAAAAAGAAGAGAAAGAATATCCTCCAGAAGACTGAAGCATAACCAATGTCACTCCAATCTTCAAAAAGGGCAAGAATGAGGATCTGGGCAACTACAGGCCCATCAGCCTCACCTCCATCTCTGGAAAGGAGATCAGCTCATTCTTGATACCATCTCTAAGCAGCTGGAAGAAAAGAAGGTTATCAGAAATAGTCAACATGGTTTCGCTAAGGGGAGATCGTGCCTGACCAATATGGTAGCCTTCTATGATGTCATCACCAGCTGGGTAGATGAGGGGAAAGTAGTGGATGTTGTCTACCTTGATTTCAGCAAGGCTTTTGATATCATATCCCACAACATCCATGTAGCAAAGCTTAGAAGGTATGGGATTGATGAGTGGACAGTGGGGTGGATGGAGAACTGGCCGACTGTCAGAGCTCAGAAGGTTGTGATCAGTGGCGCAGAATCTTGTTGGAGGCCTGTAACTAGTGGTGTTCCTCAAGGGTCAGTACGGGGTCTGGTCTTGTTTAATGTCTTCATCAACGACCTGGATGTAGGGGTAGCATCCACCCTCAGCAAGTTTGATGATGCAAAGTTGGGAGGAGTGGCTGACACACCAGGAGGCTGTGCTGCCATCCAGCGAGACCTGGACATGCTGGAGAGTTGGGTGGAAAGGAACCTGATGAGGTTCAACAAGAGCAAGTGCAGAGTCCTTCACCTGGGGAGGAATAACCACGTGCACCAGTACAGGTTGGGGGTGACCTGCTGGAGAGGAGCTCTGTGGAAAAGGACCTGGGTGTGCTGGTGGGCAGCAGGTTGGCCATGAGCCAGCAGTGTGTCCTGTGGCCAGGAAAGCCAACAGTGTCCTGGGGGGCATTAAAAAGAGCGTGGCCAGCAGGTCAAGGGAGGTTCTCTTGCCCCTCTACTCTGCCCTGGTGAGGCCACATCTGGAGTATTGTGTCCAGTTCTGGGCTCTTCAGTTCAAGTGGGACAGGGATCTCCTGGGGAGAGTCCAGTGGAGGCCACAAAGATGATGAGGGGCCTGGAGCATCTGCCTGACGAGGACAGGCTGAGAGAGCTGAGACTCTTCAGCCTGCAGAAGAGAAGACTGAGACGGGATCTGATCAATGTCTATAAATATCTGAAGTGTGGGGGCAAAGTGGATGGGGCTGGGCTCTTTTTGGTGGTGGCCAGTGACAGGGCAAAGGGCAAAGGGCAGCATGCAAGGGTAGTGTAAAACCATTCTGTACTACATGATCAAAATCATGTTTCCCAAAAGCAAATGTGTTAATTTTATCTGTTTGCCAGAACTTTCCATCCAAATTTTACAGCTAATCAGATGAGGACCCGAAAGTGCATTCTTCAGTCAAAGTCTATCAGTAGGACAGAAGTAGCTTCTTCTGACTTCAATGCGGAACAGCTCTAAAGGACTTGTCATCTTCAAACATCAGTAATTACTTTTCAATACATACAAATCTCATTAAAGTTAATTAAGGTGTAGCATATGCATTCTGTGAATTGGGAAAGGTCTTCTAATATTTTGTACATAAAAATTCTGAAGTTTTGCCAACAGTGGGGAAAAAGATTGAAGATGCGTAAATGTGTGGACTGTGCTTAACTTGCCCATTTGTTGACGTATGAGAAAGTAGGAAAGAGAAGGGTCTAAGGATTTCCCAATATTTCTGAACTTTTTTTTTTTTTTTTTTTTTTTTGTCTGCTGTGGAAAAGACTCTCTTATCTCTTTTATTTTAAAGCATAGTTTATTATTTTCACATTGAAATTGAAATAAATTGTTTCGTATAATACAATTTTATTTTCAGAGCAGTATTTTCTGACAAACTCTTAAGCATTTTCTCCTAATTAATTTTTCAGAACATTTGACATGGATGCCCTTTAATGGGAAAGTAAATTCTATTTTTATTGTAGAGTCATTAGAGGAGTAAGTGGTGCAATCTATCATCGTTATAACTCTCTTATTCCTTACTCTCTCTTCACCTGTACAGTTAACTATACAGTTATCTTCATATCCTTCGTGTCCAAGCAGTACAGGTAAATAAATTCCAGTTCAGTTGAGTAAAGATGTTGGTTTTCTGTTGGCTCTAGAGGAAACAGCAACGCTTCAACACAGGTGCCTTCACCAAGATATCTAGACGTAGATGAGAATAATCTGTTGTTAAATAGACATGGAAAACTAAATATTGTTAAAAGATATACTTAAAATATCTCACTAAAGCCACAGCTTAAGATTTTTCTAAATGAACATCTAATATTTGTTTCCTAAGATTATATCTAAGCACCTAAGTAAGCAGTTAAGTGTGCATAGAAAGCTGAGCTGTGTGGTAGCTAAGTGGTTTCTATTTCTTGTGATGCAGTTAATCAAGAAGGAGAATTGTCTTGAGGGGGGGAATAAAAGGTAAATATACTAATTTGTATTAAAACTGTGTTATAAAATACTAGATTTATTTTCTTAGAACCTACAGGTACATTCCTTTCAATGGACATTTTTCTGAAAAATAAGTTTTCAATAAACTCCATGGCTATGTGTGCACACACGCATACGTTCACACGGAGGATAAACTCCACTCTGCTAACTTACTTTTTGTGAAGTCAATACCTTCTGCCAATCAAATTGCCTTATGAACTAAAATAGCTTCTTGCAAATAGTTTCAAATTCTTTGAAACTAAGCTTTGTCTGTAATACTGATGAACACTCACAGTTTGTACTGTTTTTCCTGTTTATTTGCTGATAACATCAGTCACACTAGTAACTATATACAAATGTAGATCTCCTGTTTTTTTTCTTGACTTTCTCTTTAAATTCTTTTGCTATGATCCATATATTCAATAACATTCAATAGATGTGTTTGGCAATGCATTGCACAGCATGCAAGGGAATTTTTACTTATGTAATATGACATCTCTGTACAGTTTGATGGACCTGTGTATGATAAGGATAATATCGGGTTATGACTGGTGATCAAATGCATGGTTCAAAGAATTAACAATTCTTTTGCTAGAGAAAGAAAAATCACTATGTATTTAGTCTTTGATCAATCACAGCTAAAGCTGTATATGAACCAAGGGGCAAAAATAGTATTCCCAGATGGTGCTGTGATCTCTCTCTTCCCTTGTGCTTTGAGCACAATAGAAAATAACATTTTTGTTTAACAATCAAATTTAACCTTACCATTGTCTGTTGTATGATAACAAACATGCACCATATAAATCAGTGAATTCACAGTTTTTTGTTCATTATAATTTAAATTTATGACCTGGCAACAATTAGTGGAAGAATTGAAATGCAAAGAAATAAATATTATATAAAAAAAATTATTTAAGTAAAGTATTTCATTGATGATGACTAGAAAAAGATTTTTAAAGCATTCCATAACTTAGCAAGAAGCTTCATTTTAAAATACCATATAATCTTTTTTTTTTTTTTAATGATACAAGAAATTGCTACGAAAATACTTACTTGAAATTGCTGTAAGTGTACAAAAAGTGATGGATGATGATAATTTCAAACTATTCAGAGGTGACATTTAGGCGGATGTTTATCTTAATGTAGCAGAATTATAGTGTTCTGTTACTCTGTAGAACAAACAGCTTTCCTGAAAGATTTCCATAATGCCTTATTACCAACAAAAATCTTAACATTTCAGATTGGATATTTAAGTTAAAGTATAACTTCATGCACATCTGTTTAGGATTTGGATATGAAAATTATGTGCTGAAAAGAGTTAGATAATACAGGAGTGTCAAAAACAGATAGAAAATGGAAGAATGAAGGAAAAGAAAGTAAAAGAAAATAAAAGAAAACAAAGGAAAATTAATCCCTGGCTTCACATTTTTCCTGCTTACTTGACGGATTGTGCTAATGCAACTGCTCTGGTCATTGGCATCAGTGAATGGTACTGGAAGGAGGATCAGTGTAGACAACCTCCCACTGCTGAATGGTCTCCAGGTGTTCTGGTATCCTCTCTTTAAAAGGGTGTGAGGAACTGCACTATGGACTTGT
>NW_010340927.1:0-803 GCF_000700745.2 Antrostomus carolinensis
GCGGGCTCCTCCCTCAGAGAAAAAGGGCGGGTTTCTCCCTCAGGAGAAGGGCAGATTTCTCCCTCAGAAGGGCTGGTTTCTCTCTCAGGAGGAGAACAGGTTTCTCCCTCAGGATGGGTTTCTCCCTCAGGAGGAGGGCAGATTTCTCCCTCAGAAGGATGGGTTTCTCCCTCAGGGGAAGGGCGGGCTTCTCCCTCAGGAGGAAAAGGGCAGATTTCTCCCTCAGGAGGAGGGCTGGTTTCTCCCTCAGGAAAAGGGCTGGTTTCTCCCTCAGGACGGGTTTCTCCCTCAGGAAAAGGGCAGATTTCTCCTCAAGAGGACGGGAAATTTCTCCCTCAGAAGGGCTGGTTTCTCCCTTAGGAAAAGGGCAGATTTCTCCCTCAGGACGGGTTTCTCCCTCAGGAAAAGGGCAGATTTCTCCTCAAGAGGACGGGAAATTTCTCCCTCAGAAGGGCTGGTTTCTCCCTTAGGAAAAGGGCAGATTTCTCCCTCAGGACGGGTTTCTCCCTCAGGAGAAGTGCAGATTTCTCCCTAAGGAAAAGGGCGGGCTTCACCTCGGGAGGAGGGCGGGTTTCTCCCTCACGGCTCGGCTAGTGGCTGTCTGCTGCCCTCCCCTCACGCCGTTCAGTCGGGACGGCTCCGCGGGGCGGAGCGGGAGTTGGCAGCGCCGCGGCGAGCCCGCCCAGAGGCCCTGTCCGGGCAGCAGGCCAGTCGGGACGAGGAAGAGGAGGTGGAGGAAGAACCCGCAGCCCTCTTCGCCCACCACCCAAGTAAGGGGGAGCGCTGACGCGGTGCCGTTCCCC
>NW_010340928.1:0-16459 GCF_000700745.2 Antrostomus carolinensis
TCAATGATCTCTGAGGTCTTTTCCAACCAGGTGATTATATGGTTCTATGATAATGTAATTTGATGCTGGTAGCTCTGTAAAAATTTTAAATACATAAATGCATATGCATGAAAACTTGCTCAAGCGATTTTTCCATTCACTGCAATGTGCCCTGGATGATCAACCATTAATAATAGTAATAATAAAAACCCAAGTGGTTATGCCCTTCTTTAATTTTGGGGGATTGCAATAGCACCTGTGGGATTTTATCATGCACCTCTGAAATGAGTAGCAGAACTACTCTTGACTTTCGAGGCTACCCTGTTACTATTTACAGCATGCTTGCCGCTTCTGGGCACCACAGATATTACCTGCACTGGACCTGGGAGGATCCTCTTTGACTTCATTTGGGCTTGGACGATGTCCCATCTCTGAAACTGTTGTTTAATCCCAGTGGCTGGAGGTCACAAAAAGAGGAAAGATTTATACAGGCAAGCATAAAATGGATTTGAACTCTAGGCTCATATCCCTCAAATTGCTTCCTAAAAGAATATGTGTGCACATATGGTGAACTTGAATGCTGGGCCAGATGAACTGGAAGACCAGTTCTCAATTTATATATCTATCACTTGTGTTTGCAGTGCCTTCTAGTAGGTCAGTAAATGTTTGGCAGAGAACATCTGTACTTGTTTATACTTTACTGGGCTTTCAGATTCTTTGGTACATGCTTCTCCACCCCCAGTGTTTTAAAGATACAAAGGCTTTGTGTGACTCGGAATAGTGCTACAGAGTCCAGATTGTATGTCAATACAGGTTATAGTCCCTACAGGGGTTGTTAGAAGTATTGGATGAAAAATCAATCAAAATGAATTGAAGGAAAAAGGAATCAGGGCTAATGAATATGGCAGGAAGAAAATTATACAAAATATAAATTATATAGAGTAACTGAGATTAAGTACTTGCAGCAGTATTCGTGCATGCACCTTCTTCCTAACATGGGAAGACATTCAGTTTTCAGTATATTGCATATGACTATTCATGGCAGGTGTGTTATTTTGTACAGCAGGATAGTATGATTCATTTTGCTATTTGCAGAGGACTGGATGAAATAATAATAAGAAATAATGGGTGATTAATTGTCAGCTCAAATTCAGCCTCAGATTTTGATGTAGTTTTCTGCTATGGATATATAGAAATTTTGAAACTTTCCCACTTTTCTAGGGAGATAGAAGTAGCATTGCAACTGGGCCTTTTGCATCTTCCTTCTTGTACTTTGTTGTAAGACTAAATTTGGCTACTTTTACTACATTCCAATTTGTAAATTGCAACAGCTTGTTGTGCAGGTATTTTCCTTCTCATCAGGATTTAATCAAAGATCTGGAAACTGATTCCTCAGTGCACTGTCTACTATATTGACTGGTCACTGTTGTGTTTGCATGAAGCCACTTGTAAGGCAGCTGCCCCCTCCCTGGAAGTGTCCAAGGCCAGATTGGATGAGGTTTTGAACAACCCAGTCTAGTGGAAGGTGTCCCTGCTCATGTCAGGGGGGTTGAAACTAGATGATCTTTAAGGTCCCTTCCAACCCAAACCATTCTATGATTCTGTGACATGTAATACAGGTTCCTCCCCCTGATAACTATCTCAGATTACAAGTGGCAAGTGGGAAGAGGGATTACACACCTGAAGATTAATCTGAAGAATGGAAGCATCTGTATTTACTACCATTATGCAGACATTATTTTTTTCCTCCTTTTTTTTCAAGTGAGTGTCTATTGTTAAGATGTTCTAACATAGCTTGCAGCCTCTGTTAGGAATCACATTTTATCTTCATGACTTGCTTTGTGAGGAACAGTAAAATGCGTAATAGCTTGGAAATCTAAACCTGGAAAGAGCCAGAAGCTGTGAATGGCTCCTGTTGTAGTCTACAAGCTGCTGCAAAGGGAGGTTGTTGCAGAGGCAATGTTAGTTTAATTTGCAAATGGGCTGAGGAGGAATCATGATACTGATTATAATTAAATGAAATCAATGTACAAAAAAATTCTGCAAGCCAAGACACTCCCCCATAAAAAACCAAAACAAAACCCAAAAACCTAGTGCCTTATATTGTCCATTTAGGAATATTTTAAGTGCATTCCACTGATGAAGCACTGAAGATGCCATTTCACATCAGAACGGTATGGAGAGGTACTACTGAACTTAAACTCGATGGAAGAGTAGCAAACCTCTCATGGGAGGCCTCTTCGTCATCTTTACATCAATACAGTGCAGTGAAAGCTAAACAGCTGGGCTTAGGATGCCTAAGTCCTAGGAGGCAATCTCAGTCTTTTTCCTCACCTTTGTGAGATCAACTTTCCCCTCCCCGGGTGTTTGGCCTCATTCTGAAAATTTTGCCTTGCTCAGACTGATTCCCTATCACTTCTTAGAAAAAAAACTCCTCTCTACTCTTTCTTGTCTTTCTCATCTTTACTTGACATTGCTTAGATCCTGAAGAATTTCTGAATATCCAATTCTTGTTAACCTGAAAGCTTTTGAAGTAAGCATATGTATATTTAGAATTTACTGATGCTTCTTTGAAGAACTGTTCTTGCACTTTTTGAATAGCTCTAATAAGTTTCCTTAGTTAGATTTAGAAACATAACACATCTCAATGTTACTGTAAAGACTCTAGGTATGTTTCATAATACATCTTATGGAAATGTTTGCTAAAGAAATAATAAAATAAATAAAAAGAGAGAAAGTCTGATTTCAGAGGTTTTATTTTGTTAGTGAACTGGCAGAAAAGAACAAAGAACAGAAACTGAAGGTACACCCTACCTTTGACATGATAAATGTTGTTTAAAGGTATCTGAAGCCAACCAGATGCACTGTAGATAATAAGCTTAGTATAGGAAATCGTTTTTGATTTTACATGAGAATGACTCAGCACTTTATTAAAGAATGGGATCTATTGCTCAGTTAATGCAATGAATTAAATCAAATCACTTTCAGAAATTACCTCAGGGAGGGGGAATCTTTTCCCTGAGGTCTTTTTTTCTTCTTAGATGTAAGGAAAGGACTTGGAATTGACCACAAAGGCATGGACACAATAAATAAAACAACTGTCATAGTTAGGAAATCTTTGGTGTATTGTCCTTATCTTCTCACTCCACTGTGCATTAGATCTCAAGATAGAGTAAAAGTCCTTAAAACATGACAGTGCCAACAAGGGCTAATTGTCAGAATTTGGTACTGCAGTGCAATAAAAAAGTATTCTGTTAACATAGCTGGATTTATTTTGGGATTATGTTTAAAGAGGAGTGTTTTCTCCTGGAAAAAGTAACCAAAGTTATGTACTTCTCAAATGATGCCATTTAAGAATGTGGTGTCATTTAGTGAAGTCCCTAGCTTGGTGTTCTTCCAGGTGGATTTGGAGGCATTTGCCTTCATTACTTTCATGACTTACATGGCTATGCTTACAGAAGACATACCACGCACACCCACCCAGAAGTGTTCAGCATCTGCAGCTCAGAGGTGGTGAGTGATGAGTATGCTTATGCATTGAGCCAGAGGAGTTATTATCTGATAATGCTAGGGTCTGACCCTCACAAGTTTTCTCTACTGAAAAGCCATTCACCAGAAATTTGAGATCAGTCTCCTAGTGCCTAAATAAGATATGTAACTTTTGCATGGTTACCTCTATGCTTGTATGCATTCTCAGACCTATTTGTGAGTAGCAGTGATTGCTGTAAGGCAAGGAAAATGTTTTGTGCTCTGTGTGGGAAAGATTTTAAGTGTGTGTGTGTGTGTTCCCAGCTAAGCGTGCAATTGCCAGTTCTAACTGGGAACTCAGGTGCATAACATCTGGAAAATTGTTGTTTATTCTGTGTCTCTGTCAAATCATCAGTTATGCACCTGCAAAAATGTCTCACTTCTAGCTTTGTTAAGTAAGTTTCCCATGATCATTCCCAAAACACATACTAAAGTGGAGTTGCTCCTTTTCCTGAGGTTACGATCTTGGTAGTTTTTATTGCTTCTTTAAAAATTATTTTTTATTTTTTAAACATTATCATGTATTTAATGTCTTTCTAGTAAACAAAAGCAAAAATTGCTTTGTGCTTTTGAGCAAGTTGCGTGTTCGTGACAGTAAGAGAAGCTCCCGCTTGGGAGGAGGGACATTTAGAAATTGTCGATTTTGTTTTCTGTCTTGAAATTATTTGTTGAATGATGGTAGAGGAAAAAAAGCCACACACAAAAAAAAACATTAAAGGGCAAAAAAGATAGGGTTGCAGTAAAGCAAATAAAGCTGCTCAGCTTATATTAACCAAATGCCATAGGGAGTAGCTGCTAGTGAACTGTACAATTTATTCAACTATAAATACTCTGAAGGGATTTTTCTTGAGTATTTTGTTCATCTGGAGAAATATATTCCAAGAAAAAAGAGTGCCAAAATTCAGAAATATGCACCAGTGTCTGTGAGTTCATATTTGTGTATAGCTAATTTGGAGGCAAGAACAAAGATGGATGCAAGTAAACTATGTGTTTTATAGCACTAGAGTTATTGAGGGAAAAAAATCTGAAGAGGTAGGCAGTAGCTAACACCTGGGAGATGTTGCAAACCTAGCTACCTCATAGATTGAAAAAAATATTAACATGGTTATGTTTTATCAAAGCAGTTGCTACTGAGTGTATGAGAAGCGTAGTGTTAAGACAACTCTGGAGAAGAGCAAGGAGAAAGCAAGAGCGAGCGAAAGTGGAGGAGGTGAAGGATAAGAGAGATGGAGGTCTGAGGGAAGAGGAACCTCCAGCCAAGGTAGGAGTGAAAGTATAAAGGCCTGATGGAAAGGAGAAACCTGGTGCTGTAGGGTTGGTTATGGAGCAGTGGTGGTGGGGAGAAAGAGAGGGATGACATTGGTGGGGAGAAGGGAAACTGGAAGCCACATAGGTGAATTATGATGTTAATCACAGAATCCCTTGGGTCAGAAAAGATCTTTAAGATCATCCAGTCCAACCATAAACCTAAATCTTCCCAGTCCGCCACTAAGCCATGTCCCTAAGCACTATGTCTACATGTCTTTTAAATATCTCCAGGGACGGTGGCTCCACCACTTCCCTGGGCAGCCTGTTCCAGTGCTTGACAAACATTTAGAGTGAAAAAATTTTTCTTAATATCCGATCTAAACCTCCCCTAGTGTATAGAATCATAGAATGTTGTGAGTTGGAAGGGACCCACAAGGATCATCAAGTCCAACTCTTGCCTTAGCATAGGACAATCCCAACATTCAGACCATGTGTCTGAGGGCATTGACCAAATGCTTCTTGAATATCTTCAGGCTTGGTGTCATGACTGCCTCCCTGGGGAGCCTGTTGCAGCGCTCCACCACCCTCTGGGTAAAGAACCTTTTCCTAATGTCCAACCTAAGCTTACTCTGGCACATCTTCCTGCCATTTCCCCTGGTCCTATCATTGGTCACCAGAGAGAACAGATCAGCACCTGCCCCTCCTCTTCCCCTGTGAGGCAACTTGAGGCTGTTTCCTCTTGTTCTGTCACTTGTTACTTAGGAAAAGTGACTGACACTCATCTCACTACAACCTCCTTTCAGGTAGTTGTAGAGACCAATACAGTCTCCCCTCAGCATCCCTTGCCATTAGTATTAAAATGTGTCTAAACCATATTTGGGAGGATATTTTGCTTCCTATTTTAGCTTTGCTATTATTATTGAGACTTCTGAAGCGTGTGCGTGGGAAGAGATAACAGGAAAAACAGGCTGTTTAGATCCAGTGCATGGTAGGCATGCTGACCACAAGGTACTGTACAGCAGGACCCAGCAGGCACTGTGTAAAGGGACAAATTGTCTTTTCACATTTGCACAGAGGATGTACCCAGGGGAGCGTTAGCTACACAACATCACTTGTCCTTCAGAGAAAGAGTAAAACCTACTCTGCTGGTGTGGTGTCTGGATAGGGCTCTAAGCAGGCTTGATCACAGTAGAGGGAGGTATGTCAGTACTTTCTAAATGTTGTGACTGGACCAGATTTCCCTGAATTATTCCACTCTGATCATGTGCATCTCATATTCAGACACATCTCCAGGCTTGAAGCACTCCTCTCTGCCCTATCCTTTTAGTATGTAAACCTAGGCTAGCAGCTCTCCAATGCTGCTAGTCTGTCTGTCAAATGTGGTCACGCCTCAGAGGCTCAGTCTTTCCTACCAGAGGGTAGGAATTCTCTAATTTGGTGTCTGATGGTCTACTTGGAAAAATTCAGACTTATGGAATCATCTTTGAGTGCTCCCAGGGAAACAGACTCGTCATTGTTTCAGGTGTATGGAACTCCTTTCCTGATTTCAATGAATTGCAATACAGTATTTTGGATACAATTCTTGTTTGGTTTTTTAGGGGGTTTATTTCATTGCTGAGGTTCTGCCTGGCCATGGATAGAAACTGGCCAGCTTGACAACAAACCATAGGCCAGCCTTTTCTCCTGGCATTGACACCAGTGAAATTCTGTAGGACCTGAGCATGGCCACATGTGCCAGGATCCGTGAAACTACGTGTTATTCTTCTTCATATCGAGCTACCATGTTACAGAATTCCTGCAAGGTGATGTGATTTCTCAGGTGCTTTGACTGATGTTGTTACCCTTGGACAAAGAATGAAAGTGGAAAAGTGAAAGTAATAGTCATTAACCATGCAGTGATAGTTTAAGAAATGTAACACTTGTGGGACTGGCCATCTCTAAATCTTTTCAACCATGAGCCTTTTCATTTGTGAACTAACTTGTAAGTCAGTATTTTAGATTCTGAAGCACTTGCAGACATTTTGAAAGAGCTTTTCTGAAAAGGATAAAACATCTCTGCCTGTCTGTCTTAAGCAAGTGAGCTTTTATCACATTGAAGACCAATCCCTGCCTACCACTGGTGCTGTATTAGTTCAGCCAACCTTGACTGTCTAAACAGAAAGTGCTGTGATCAGATCTCTTGATTTGTGGCCACATACAAAAATTAACAAAAGATTGTCCAGGAAATCACTTATGACTCTGTTTATCTCAGTTTAACTGCCAGTGGATTAATTTCTCTGTCTTGCCTTTCTGGAATAGATGGGAACAACCCTAACCAAAACTCTTGTCAGGTTGACATCTTGACATCAATAAATCAAATTTCCTCCTTCCTCACCAAGACAGCAGCAGTGTTCTCCTTTCTGCACAGTCATTTGACAGAAAGGGAATTTTCATCCTTCTCTGTATGGAAACAGAGAGGTATGGGAAACCCAGATGTTCTGCAGTAGTTACAGAAGCTGGACACCAATTATATTTCTCTAAGTAATCAGCAGAGAACAAATTTATCCTTCTTAAATAGAAGTCCATTGGCTCATTTATTGTAGTCATACTGTACAGGCTACTGTTTTTCATGCACTGTTTGGGTAAAGAAGGCTGGAGGGAATAAGTGTATTTAATTAAACCTTTTATTGTAAGAGCGGGAGAGCATTTGTGATCACTGAAGCTGTCAGGATTTACTGCAACAAACTGAAACATTCAGGTAGAATGATCTGTGACCTAATGATTGTATGGATCTCTTATCAACTAATACAGATGCACTTTGCAGGTTCAGAGTCAGCACATATTTAGAGATTGCTGTATTAGAACATTGCTGAGTCACAAAGAGGCATTACTTCCTTCCTTGTTGTTAAACCTTCTGCCAGGCAGTGATGGCTTGAAATTATATACAAAAGCTGAAGTACAAGGCTTAGATAAATACGTATCCTGGAAATAGCATGCAAGCTTCAAATAATTTTAATAATATGAAAAAATTCTTTGCTATATGGGTTGGTGTATTTGTAAGAAAATATACTGTATCTTCACTTTGTAAAATGCTGCATGTTATTTAGAGATACTGCGTGTAGTTTGAGAAACTAAGTAGTTCTGGAAATGCAAGGGTATGTGAATTTTGAGAAGGTAAACCTTCAGGAAATACTTCAAGATGTAAGAGGAACATTTGGTGGACTTGTGGTTCTAAGTGCTACTGAGAATTGCTTCTTAAAACTGCCCACACATGAGGATTACAGAATGATGAATAATATTAAGGAAATTTTAAATACATTTTTGCAAAACTGAAGATTTCTGGAATGGCACAAAATATCTTGATGTTTACTTGCTTATTAGAGTATCTGTCATAACAAATGTAACTGTTACTTGCCTGTATTTGTGGGAGCATGAAGAGAATTTTGCAATATGTTTTTAATCAATTATGTTTCTATCCCATATGTCAATAACATCTGTATATTCATAATTTATGCTAATTCAGGTGTCTTAGGACAAAGCTGATCTTTGTAGTTTTAAAAACCTTGGCATTTATTAACTGTTATGACTGTCATAAAGTACTGTTTGACTGGAATTTATTAAACTATTAACAAATGTTTAATACCTCAGAGGGGACTGTCAAAGGTGAATGCTATTACCTAACCATGTCTAGACTACTTGACAGGCTAGCAGAGGAGTTGGCAAGTCTGCTATTTTTAGTTAGGATTAAAATAAATGACTTGAACTGGAAAGTGCAGTTTGATATCCAAAAATATCAGGTAATCAGCATATGTTTTATCTTTGACTATGATCTCTTTTTATCCTACTTACAATGTATAGGAGTTATACAAGTTTAATACTGATGGTACTTTAATGAGAGATGATGTGAGAGTGATAGTGTATTACCTTTGAGCAGTACTGAGTATTTAAAATATTTATATCTATTAATTGTTAGTTCTTTGAACCTATTCTTGATTTTAGATTAGCAATGACATAAGAAAACAGAAAAATTTCAGAAATGTCCTTTTCTGAGTGACTGTGATCAAGTCCCAAAGTTTGCTCTTTTGATCCTTGTAACCTTTGGATCAGGTTGTAAGCATTTCACGTTTTCCTGTAATTTCTCTCTTCTTTCTTTGACATAGTGACATAGTTGGCATGTACTCTGAAGTGCTCTGGGAACTGAATTGTTTTGCTTCTGAAAAAAATATCTTTACTGGAATTGTTGTCCTTGTACTCTCATTCTTTGCTTTAAAAAGGTATTTAAGCATCAGGGCATTACCCAGCTCCAACAGACGTGCGTTACTAAAGTAGTTGATCTCAGTGAGGTTTCTGGTGCAAACATTTGCTGTGTATATGAAAACTATCATTTTTTCATTATATTGACCAAAAAGAAAAAAAAAATAAGCCATTAAAACTGGCTGATGATTTCTTACACTGAAGTAAATCAGCGTTCAAAATTCAATTACAAAGAAAGAAAATATACTGTTTCCCCAAATGCTTTATTTGTGCAAACAGCATTATTACTCATAATTAGTGTTCATTCTAGGTTTACTACTTTGAATATCAGAAAAAGTTGACTACATCTCTGTACCCAGCAAGGTATGTTTACTGAAATTCTGTGCTATTTAACGCACAACCTAAAACAGAGAGATTGTGGGTTCATTGCATATTTTTCTACCAGAAAGTATGCTTCTCTCATGGTTACACCCAGTTGAATTCCACTGTTTTACAGGACTTCAGTGGGTGCTGGATGGGCTTTTTAGAATCATGTTTGGTTTAAACCTATATTCTGTCTTTGGATCTGTACATTGAGTTTACACTGAGCTCTTTATGTGTCCACTGATAATAATAGCAAATCTCTGCATGATACTACAGCTTCAAGCGAATTAGGATGTGGGTACCTAAGAGACTGCTTCTTTTGCACAGCCATGTTTCCATAGCTGTTGACAGCAAGCTCAACCAAGGTAAGTTTGGTATATGGGAAAGAGGAGTCAGGAATGAATCAGCTTCCTGCAGCTTCTGCCTTCACACTTGATTTGCAATACCAGCATTTCCTGGTACCTGCCTTACCACCTTTGTATGTAACTCTCGTACTTTCTCGTAGCATCCAGATTTGGGACTGGCATCTGGAGTGGCTGATCTAGTCTCTAATTAAAATAAGAACCAATACACACTGCTCAGACAACCCTGTCACCCATTTCTCCCTTCCACTTTGAAGAACTTAGTACGGTTTTTGTTTTGATATTTTTAATAGGAGTGTGTCTGTCACTGTTCTTCTGCGCATCCAAGGTGTAAGCTTCAAAAGCCCAGGAGGAAAAGACACAGTTATTAAAATGTAAATGAGAAGTTAGTATCTACCAAGTTTTGATAGCATCTACCAAGTTGTGCTTAGCATTCTTTAATACTTTGAGGCATGTGTAAATACTATTATTTAGCAGTTTAAATATTGTTCATTGTCATTGTACAACTTCCTACTGGAGCAGTGATGAGTTTGTCCAAGTGCATTTGCCTGTGAGTCAATTGAATTCAGACACTGCATTCAAATATGAGGTGTGCTTAAGAGCTTCAAAACATTGGCTTTGGTTGCTTATTTCCCACCGTGGCATCTGGGTGATTGGCTCTGTCCTCTTCTCTGACCTCTTGTCCAGCTCTGCTGCTCAGAACTGTAGCAGCTGTGAAACTGTCCACAGGGGCTAGCAAAGGGTTAGACGGCTGCTGAGTAATTATGCAGATGTAACTGTCAGGAATATAGCTCCCTGGCTGATGTTTGGGAACATACAGCAAAACAGCATACTGCATTTTTTTCACAGTCTCTCTGCATACCATGCAGTTGTAATGGTTTTAAAAGACTTCCTATAGGTGTTTTCTTGGAACATAAAAATAAGCTCTCATATTCTCTCCCCTGAGCCAGTTATGTCCTGATTGCTGCTGTTACTTACACCTTATGTTTGTATGTCAGTGACATATTGAGGGGTTGAACTTCAGAAATATTGGGTGCTTTTTTGTTAGTTTGAAAAAAAAAAAAAAAAAAAAGCTTTGGTTTTACTCCAGATAAAACTATTATATTTATTTTTTTTATTCTTGAGACAGTGACATATTTACCCAAGACAGTAAGATAATATTTCATATTGTTAACAGAATGGGTCCTGTACCAAACCTCAGAGCCTAGAAGTAGCCCACAACCAGATGAGATTTTGCCTGTCTCTTTCTCTATCACTTTTATAACAGGGTTTGCAACCCTTAATCAGCTGTCACCGCGGCTCACACATCAAGATTTGAGTCCTTTCTGCTTTGGTACTGGCGAGTGCCAAGTGCTTGCTCTCTGCTGGGCCCTGCAGCTTATGTTCTTCTCTTATTGGGATCCAGAGTCTTCTGTGCAAGAAGAGGTTTTTGAGATAAAACTCCTGCAGATCTTATAGGTGCAGCACAGGCTGAAGTCCCATACTGGTACAGTTCCTTCCATCTTGGATTTTAAGTTCAGAAATATTAGAGGATGAATTGAGGTGCTCCTTAGTGAAATAACTTTGGTGGTGTGGTGTTTTGTAATGACTGCTCCATCCAGTGCCAACAGCCAGCTATAGCAGTTACCCCTCATGACTTAGTGTCAGTTTACTTTGGTGACATCTGACATTAAAGAATGAGTATTACTTGATGTTGGGTGCATCTTTGTGTTGAGTTCCTTACAAATAACTTAAGCCAGCTATTGATAACCCTACAATGAGTTACATCTCACTTACTGTTAGACCCACTGCTGTGTATTTACACTGCAAAGCACAGGGTCATGGCTGAGCTATTTGATCTGACACAAAACCAGTTAGCTTGAGTATCAGTCATACCATAGCTGTATCGTCTGTAGAACCTGCTGCAGCCTGAAATGCTACCAAGTGTAGGAGTAGAGGTATCAAAACCCTGCTGTGTGTGCGAGAGCCACTGCAGGAGGGAGCCCACAGGAGAAGTTGCTCTGTGTTTATTGAGATGTGTGAATGTTCACAGGAGAAGTGGTGAGTGTGTTGCTCCTTATCAAAAAGTTTCTGTAAAACAGTAGTAAAACTTGGCATGCTGTCAGAACCTGACTTTATGATGACAATATTATAATAATGTTGACTTTTAATTAAATGAAGTTGACATATTTTAAGTCTGCAGATTAACCATCTGTTGCTGCATTAATGAATATCCTTCATGGCATTAGATCAGGACCCATGTTTTGTTATGTTTTACTTTTTTTTTTTTTTAATTCCCTCAGATAGCTTTCTGAAACATATATTTGTTAATTAAAGTATGAAATATTGGCCAGAATCAATTCAGATTAGGCATTTACCCACTGCTGGGAAATGAACTTTTTAAACAGGATTGTATTTTCTGTATTTCTGCATTCCTTCTAGGTTAAAATGTTTCTCAGCAAGAATTTTGGGTAATTGTCTTTACTCCTTCTCTGTGCCAAATACCTTCCTTTGAAAAACAACTGATTTATGGTTTGTCAGAATCCCTGTTAATATACATTTCTTTTGCATAGACAATTAAACTTGGAAGTTCTTCTGGTTTTCTTTATGAAGGTGAGATATTTCAAATTACTGTGTTAACATAAGCAAAATATTTGAATATATTTTTTGTATATTGAACTTTTATCTTCAGCACCAGATGTATTGTGCGTAAAACAAATGCTGTTTTGTAAAAATGACTCTTGCAACCCAAAGCTAAACAATATGCTTAGCTCCATAATGACAAAGAAAGTAGCCGTAACGAAGACGTTATGCCATAATGTGCAGCTGCATCTTGCTTTGCTTTAGGTGTTTATACTGCTCATTACTGATCAAATTTTTTGTTTAAAAAATGAATTAATTTTACTATAACGTAATCTAGATGAACATTATTTGTACCCCCTTACCTTTCTGTAGGGAGTTTTTTGGATATTGAATGTGCTTCCTGACTTTCAGAATGTCATTTTTTGTAGATTCTTTCTGTTTTCATCTTTTATTGAGATCCTTTTGTGAACACCAGTTAAGATGTCTTCCTTTCTCTGAATGACAGAGATCTAACATTCAGTTTTGTTTCTCTTGAGATGGAGCTTAAACTAATGGCAATGGGCAAGCAGATTTTAGTCCTTGTGTTATCCTCAAAACAAATGGTTTGGACCTTTCCTTTCCCTCCTTCTTCTTTCCTTTCCCTTCTTCTTCTTTCCTTTCCCTTCTTCTTCTTTCCTTTCCCTTCTTCTTCTTTCCTTTCCCTTCTTCTTCTTTCCTTTCCCTTCTTCTTCTTTCCTTTCCCTTCTTCTTCTTTCCTTTCCCTTCTTCTAACTTAAGGAAGTATGGTAGTTGACAGAAGCATGTAAATAGCTTCATACACATCTTGAGGTTGCTTTTTTTTTTTTTTTTTTTCACAGAGGATGTACAGGTTCTTTTGGATTCTCGGTAAGAAAGGTACAGATACTCAAGGCTGATTAATGTGTTTATTGTGTAAAGAATGGAAGTAGTACAAAAGCTGATAGCAATAATAGTAAAAGGTGATAGCAATCTTATGTTCCTCCTGATGTTAAGAGTAGTGAGAAAAATGATAGCAAGCTTAAGTCCCTTCTGATGCTGGAAACCTTGACTATTGCAACATCAGACAAACCCCTTCAAGTTGATCATGCTATGCATCCCATCCATGATGAAGTTTGGCATTGTGGCCTTCGGAGATTTTGTAGGATTTTCTTAAAAGTAAACAAACGTATTCATAATTTCTGCTGTCGGCTAAAGAAATGTTACACACAGGTATGCTGTTTAAAGATAAGACTAGGTATGTAGACTTCATCGTGCACATCGAACAGGTGGGAACCACATATAGGCTCCTTCATTACAAATTCATCAGCTAAGTTTGTCCAGCAACTACTGAGGTCTGCTGAGAGCAGTGCATTTCTATATGTCTCCATAGGAACAAGTTAAAGGCAATCATGGTATATGCTCGGGTTATATAGTAGTTACTCATGCTAACATATGGGTCTCCACAAGCAAGGTCTGTGGTTATACTCTCCCTAGGTTCTGGCTGAAATCACTGTCTCCTCATTACAACATCTTCTACAGTGGCCTACCACAAATGCCTAGTTGCTTTGTAAAATGGCCAGATATAACTGAGGTGCCCTGGAGCAACCATTTGCATGGCATGGTGTTTGCCAACAAAAGCCTCATGGTGTAGTTCAGGCGTTCACCTTGCTGCATGAAGAAGCTAGGTGATGAACAGCTTTGATAAACATCCTGTTTTATTGAAGCCACCTTCTCTGCAGCAAGGGTCACAACTCCTAGTTTAAGGGGCCGAGAGAGGAAGAGATCTGTGCCTGAATTTCCCAGGGAGCAGGCCTGGCATGCTGATCATTTAAAATCCTTAAAAGCCAGATGCTATCTAAGTCAAGATGGATATCTGGCAAAATAATGGGGAAGTAAAGGCAACCCTCTCTAGGGCTTTAAAGTCAACAGTGCTATTTTACTGCTAATTTTCCATTTTAAAAAGTAGCCTTTGAAAACGTCATCTTCTATATATCTGCAGGAATATGGCATGGTATCTCCCATTAATTTGATTAATTCCATGTTTAATAATGTTCTGCTGCAAAAAGAACTCACTAGTTAACTGTTGGATTTATTCTAACATTTGAAGAAAAAAAAATCCTCTTGAGTGTATAAGCAAACTATTAGGAGCTTTTTTTTAAGAAGGGGAAAAAAGCTTTGCACTTTTGTTAGTATAAACGTTGTTAGGCTTTGATATACACACTTTTCATGCCTAATAACTGATTGATATCATTCATCAGTATAATTTGAGTCATTGTTATCCTGAAGGGAATTGCCTGATTAAAAATATTTATCTCTCAAGTAGATGAAAGAATGCCAACGTATAAAGGATTAGCAAGTCAAATTTTCTAAATTCAGTGCAAAACCAGAAAGTAAAAGATTTTCTTTTCCTCTTGCAGCAGCAGAGTGTGAGGAGCTAGCCTCCCCCTCGCTGTATTTTTCCTGTGTTGGAAAGAAGAAGCTTAAACTACTTGGTGAGCACTTCTAGTTCTTGAGATCTTCCTGGTAAACAAGCTGTCAATACTGATCAATCCAAATGCCAGTTCAACTGTGAAAGGATTTGTGCCTCAGCTACTACTAACAACTAGTGTAAAAAATTAGGTTCATATTCTTCTTATAGGTTTTTCCTTCTCGTTGTTACCACCTGCTCAGACACATTACAGCAATTCATCTGGAAGACAAGACTTCACCCTGTGTGTGTCTGTCACTCTCAGATTCCCTCCCTCCAGCTCTTGAATATCAGTTCATTTAAATAGACTGCCAGCTGTAGGAGAAAGCTGGCCTGTAGCTGTGGCTGCTGTCTCTTTGGAAGCAGTTTAACCCAGCCTGGTACTGTGCAGTTTGACAACCTTCCACCAAGAAGGCAAGGTCAGGCTTCAGAGCCCCAGTTCCTTGGTGATGGGCTCTGCAGCAAGCTGAAAGTCAGTGGCTGTTGCTTGGTAATGGCACAAGCACACACAGTTCCATCAGAGCCGAAGTGGTCGTGCTGTGTTGCAGGTGCCAAGGTGATGGTAGACTAAAGCAACCTGTGGAGGCAAAGCAATGGAGGTTGCCAGGGAAACCTGATGTCTCAAATCTAAATGAACACAGAATATGAAATATCAGCATAAATACTGTCATGCTTCATTTCCTGAGGATGCAAACTCAAAATAAAATTTAAAAAAGTTGTCAAGCTTTATTGTTTCTATCTGCTCTGGAAATTCTGTTAATTTTAGCTTGATGAGACCTTCTTGTCAATAGAGCTTACATTCAATGGTTGTATAATTTCTGTGTGCAAACATGGGAGCCTGGAGGGCAGAACACACAGGTTTATGGCTAAAATAATAGACTTATTTAGGTTGGAAGAGACCTTTAAGATCAAGTCCTACTGTAAAACTAACACTGCCAAGTCCACTACTAAACTATGTCCCTAAGCACCTCATCTACAAGTCCTTTAAATACCTCCAGGGATCATGACTCAACCACATCCCTGGGCAGCCTCTTCCAATGCTTGACAACCCTTTAGGTGAATAAATTGTTCCTAATATCCAATCTAAACCTCCCTGGTGCAACTTGAGGCCATTTGCTCTTGTCCTATCACTTGTTACTTGGGAGAAGAGACAGAGACACCCCTCACTACACTTTTGTTTCAGGTAGTTGTAGAGAGCAATAAGGTCACACCTCAGCCTCCTTTTCTCCATACTAAACAACTCCACTTCCTTCATCTGCTCCTCATAAGACTTGTTCTCTAGACCTTTCACTAGCTTTGTTGCCCTTCTTTGGACATGTTCCAGCATTTCAATGTCCTTCTTGTAGTGAGAGGCTCAAAACTGAACACAGTATTCAAGGTGCAGTCTCACCAATGCTGAGTACAGGGGAAGGATGACTTCCCTGGTCCTGCTGGCCACACTATTTCTGATACAGGCCAGGATACTCTTTGCCTTCTTGACCACCTGGGCACACTGCTGGCTCATATTCAGCCGGCCCTCATCCAGCACCCACTGGTCCTTTCCAACAGGCATCAGCTACTATTCCTTTCTACACACAAGCCTGTATCGTTGCATGGGGTTGTTGTGACCCAAGTGCAGAGTCCAGCACTGAGCCTTGTTAAACTTCATACATTTGGCCTCAGCCCGTCAATACAGCCTCTGCAGATCCTTCTGTAGAGCCTTCCTACCCTGAAGCAGATC
>NW_010340929.1:0-7995 GCF_000700745.2 Antrostomus carolinensis
TCTGAGGCTGTGGCACGGCGAGCGGGCTTAGGGGGGTGAGGGGAGTGCTTCTGGGGGCTTCATGCTGCGGGCGCCTCTGCCTCTCGCCGAGGCATGTGCTCCGGCACCGGCCGGGCAACCGCTGCTCTTAACCGGCGTAGGCAGCTTGGGCTGGGGTGTCCGGGGACGGGGAGCTGGGCTTGGCGGACCGGTGGCCTTGTGCAGGTACTCCAAAGCGAAGTCCCTCTCGTCCTTGTGGGTGGCGGAGCTGGGTGAACCCGCACCCCTCGGTTTCTGAGGACCTGGGGAAGCTGCAGCAGAGTATAAGGACCTCTCAGTGACTGTACAAGGCTGGGCCAGAGAAACCAGCTTACATGGCCCGGGGCTTGCGGGTATAACTGGATGTTGGCCTTCAGGGCTGTCATGTGCCGACTTCAGAGTCGCTTGCTCATGTCTGGCTGATGGAGAAACATCGGTGTGCTTTGGGGCGAGCCTTGCACACCTCACTCTTCTCTCTTGTGAGGTGTCTGTATTGTAAGGGGCCAATTTGGGGCTTTACCATCAAGAGGTCTTTGTTCCTTGGCACACGTGTGGCTGTATGAAGCTTGCTGTCCAAGAATCTCTTTGCCAGAACACAGCGTGTCCTGACGTTGGTTACCTTGGTACATGCTTGACAGACAATGGTATAACCTCACTTGACTAGACACCAGAGATGGTGTACTCTGATACATGATGCACTTGAGACCAAGCCTGCAACAAGCTAACATCACACCCCCTTACCACCATCTAGTTGTAATGTAACTGAGCCTCTTGAAAATTAGTATATAGTGAAGGGTGATGTTTGTACAAAATACACATATTGTGGAAAAATCTGCGTATGTGGAGACCCTGAAAGGCTGTCATGATCTGCAGGCCAGCTGTCCCTCCTTTCCTAACAGAAGGATCTCTAACTTGTGCTTCCCCTTGCCACTTCCCCCAGCTGTCTTTGTGGTAGCAGAAAAGCACGCAGTAGTGCTTCTTCCTAAAATCTCCAGTCTCTTAAACTGTTGTCTTCATTTTAATTCTGTGTCAAAGGTTTTCTTTACTCTTCTGTAACTCAGCCTTCCTGTGGCACATGAGCCTCTGTATGGGTGTCTTGTATGACTTTGCAAATTGGTTCCTGTAAAGTGTCTTTAGTTCCTGGACTTTGACAGGATAAAATACTACTGTAGTTAAAAAGTCCTGATGATGTTGTAGCTGGGTCCTGTTTAGGAGGCTATCACACTGCGTAATGTTGCTCAGTGTATAGTGTAACAAGAAGTTGTTGAGGTGGGAGGAGAAAGGTGGAGAATAGCTGGACTCCTGTCACTACAGGCTGAACTTGAAAAGCCTGTGTAGGCAACCTTTAATGAAGTTGTGCTTGCTAGAAAGTTATTTAAACCCTCTTTTTGCTGGAGCATCAGATGTAGCAAGTTGCCACCAAGTAAAATTTTCCTGTTTTTAGGGTTTCTTGAAACAAGGAAAGGAATTACAAATCTGAGTCTCTTTATTTATTTTTAACATAGATAAAAATGAAGCCTGATGCTGGCCTTGAGGATGAGTGCAAATCTGGCATGCTTATGTCATTTCCCATTCTCTTTTTTGAGTTTGGTCTTCTGAACCAATAATAATTCCTTCTGAGCTCTTCAGTACTACGTCTGCAAGTAGTAGTACTGTACGAGATGTATGTGGGTATATGTGTGTGTGTGTGCATGTGAAATCTGATGGGCTGAAATCCTGACAGAACAGTTCAGGAATCTTCATTTGGACAGCAGCGTCCAAAGAGAAAACCAGACGTGGTTTCACCTGCTGTTTGCAGACTTGTGCAAAAACATCGGTCGTGTTTGAATGACTTGATCTTTGGTGGAAATCTGTGACATTATTATTTATTAGCAATAGCCACTGTAGCAGTGTGCACAGCAGAGAACTCTTAACAAATTGGTTTTGCTTTGTCAGGCTTCCATTACACTAAAAGCTAAAGTATTTAAAAAGTAGGTGCGTGGAAAGACTTTCTCTGTGAAGTATGTGGTAAATGCTTTCTGTATAGCAAACACAGGAAAAGAGAGTTAGACCATATATTAGAGCAGTTATAATAACAGAAGTAATACAACTGAGTGAGAAATGTTAGAACCCTTTACACCATTTCAGGTTAAAATACATTTGTTGAAGTAGTTTGAGACTCTAGATTGATGGAGCCAGGCTCTTCTCAGTGATGCCCAATGATAGGACAAGGAGCAATGGGTGTGAGCTGGAACACAGGAGGTTCTGCTTAAACTTGAGAAGAAACTTCTTTACAGTGAGGGTGACAGAGCACTGGAACAGGCTGCCCAGGGAGGTTGTGGAGTCTCCTTCTCTGGAGACATTCAAGACCCACCTGGACACCTTCCTGTGTAATTTCGTTTAGGTTCCTGCTCCGGCAAGGGGATTGGACTAGATGAACTTTTGAGGTCCCTTCCAATCCCTGACATTCTGTGATTAACTGATAGGTCTTAGAGGAAACGCGCACCTGGATTTTCCAGGTAGTAAAGTGCCAGGAAGTGAACTGTACTCAGCGGTGCTTTGAATTCTGCCTTGTCAAGAGTTTCAGTGGTTTTAACTTGCATGGGTTTACTGTCTCCTTAAAAGTTCTGAAGGTGGTTCTGAATTATTTAAAAAAACAGTCCTAAGTTATTTCACAATCATGTAACCTGAGCAGCTTTTCGTATCTGGAAATGGTTTACGAATGTCCAGCGTTTAAGAGAGGAAGAGCAAGAGCGGTGGGGTGTACATTAACTTAGGGAGTTGCCACTGTCAGTCACATGAGTTGTTCTGAAACACCAAAGAATGTTTCTCCTACTTGACTAAGAATTGTCGTAGTTTTATAATATAAAATAAAAATGTCTGTTTTCAAGTGTATGTTTCCCTTCTTTAGAGGGACCTCTTATTGTTAATTTTAAATATTATTTTAACTCTGCTTTCCTGCCTCACCTTCTACAGGTTGGTAGAATGTGGCAATTAGTGAAGGGTGCAGTATGGGCAAATAGAGAGTTACAGTTCTCCTCAAACCACAGAGTGTGTACACAAGGGCAAGCTCATTTCTCTTCTGCAGAGGTCCTTAATTCTGACCATCGGGAGAATTTTGGTCAGCAGGTGAATTTAAGATTCATCTGCTACACCCATCATAAATAACATCAGCTCTTGTCAATGAGTTTTTGGTCTGTACGTTCAGTCCTTTGGGCCTCTGTGAGCTTCCAAGAAAGCAGTTTGAAAGTACAAGGAAGGGACAGGAGAAAATCCCAGCCGATTTCATCTGGGCACTGGATGTCAGCATTTGGTTGCCACTGGACTGCATTAGACTCCTGTCTGCAAGCCAGAGACTTTTCATCTTTGCTTGTATATAGGTAACAGTGAAATCCAGAGGGTTTTGTACTTTTTGTTCTTACCTTTTTTGGTGATGCTAATGGAACATGATTATGTTTTGTTGGGGTTATTTTGTCTGCCCTAACACTCATACAATTTGAGAAAATCTTGTCTCTGTTTTGAGTATTTAATTCTTGACTTCCTTTTATATCTGCTTACCTTGAAGATGGATCTAAAAGCCTGGGCAAATATTATTAATTATTTGGGTCTGGAGAATGGAGTTGTCCGTTCTGAATTGTAGGACACCACTATGAACGGCTTCTACAATACAGGATAAAATGACCTTTTGAAATCTGTTCAGTGGTTTTCTTTGTGGGTTTTTTTGTTTGTTTGTTTCTTTTTTTCCCTTGCTGAATGGAAATAGTTGTCTGTTCAGGTATTAATAATGGCAGATGATTCTCATTCTTAAACTAGTCCTCGATGATTCTCTTCTTCAAGTCTATGTTTTTAGCTCCTTATTAATTGTAAAAAGAGATGGGAAAACAACTTTGGTTAGCACAGATGGTAATTTCTTTGATATTTAAGGATAATCTTGAATTGCATTGTTTCACAAAGGGTATAATTTGCTTTCATATGCTGAGACCAAAAACCATACCAACCTATCTTTAATGATCATTTGCTGCCCTAGCAAAAAAGTTTGACTTTTTTTTTTTTCTTTCTTTCTTTTCTTGAACAATGTAGTCAAACGGATTAAGTATTGTTCAGAAAGAGAGACAGATAAAAAGCATCTCTTATTGAAGGTGACTGCTTGTTCTGTTTTTCAAAAACTACTTCTATTGTGTTAATTGTATGAGTCAGAAGAAGGATGAATCAATCAAAAGTCTTTACAGCATAACAGTAGGAGATGTTGATACTGGCTAGCTCTTATTTTTGTTACAGATCAAAGGCTGAAAAAAGCCTAACACTGAAACAAAAAATAAATACAAAAATAAAAGGATGTATTTTCTCTTTGTGATATACAAAGATTGTCCTAAATTACATATCTGAAACAAGAATTGTGGCTCTAGAGCCATACTTCAAATGAAGCTTGCAAAAACAGTTTTCTTCCTTGCCTGTTTTTGTTCTTTTAAGCAAGGTAAACAGAGGACAGGTGAGTTTAAAAAAAACAACCAAACAAACCCCAAACAACAAAAAAAACCACGTGACCCCTCTGGGAAGGCTTCTTCATAGCTATTTAAACAGTATTTTCTTGTTATGTGGATGTCAGTATATGTAGTTGCAAAAATCTGGTGAATACCATGTGCAAGGTGAGACCCTGAAAAAGACTTGTAATCCAAAAGGTCCTAAAAAGGTGCTTCCCCAGTTGATAGTCTGGATTTCTAGGAAAAGGCTTTACCAGAAATTTCCAGAAGTGCTTGTCCAGATTAAGGCACCTATGAAGAAAGGATGGCTCTGGCTCTCTAGGAGGACAGATGTACTATGAGAACTTTGAACTTCTGAAAAGATTGTAGGAGAGGTCTGAGAGAGGGCAAGAAAGCTGAAAACAAACAAAAAAGTAGGGGAAGTGGTGGTGATGGTGGTGGTGGAGGGTCACTCTTTCAGCTCTTAGCATTGCTTGAAGGCAGACTAGACTGAGGCAAAGAACTGGGAAAAATATTGGGATCACACTTAACAGTAGTAGTTTTCGTTTGTGTAGCACTGTTAATGAAGAGATCCAAAATTTATTTACAAACTTTTTACAGAAATCTGTTTAAGTACGAATGCAAATTAATCAATTTGGAAAATTAGAGTAATTTCAGCCTGCCTAAAAGCAGCGCAGCTGGGGCTGCTGATGTGCTATGGACTCTAAAGACTGAGCAGCGTATCTAGTAAACAGAGAGCAGGGCTGACTGGATGGTCATCATCTGAGGTTGAGTCTAAGTGTGTGATGGTAGTATCCATAACTGTTCCTACAAATCACTTAATTGCAAATCACGGCTACAACTGCAAATCACAGCTCGTTGAATAAGCTTTAGTCATGAAAATACAAAAATACTGAGGGATGTTCCCAGAGTTTGCTTGTATATGACAGTTGAAAAGCTAAGAAAAGCATTTTAAGATGCATTCAGATTTATTTTGCAGTGTGTATATGGGGCCAGTTGACCAGTTGCCATTTTGAACTTTTTAAAAAGGAGATGACAAATATTTACAGTGATTGATTAGAATTTGCTAACTTTTTCATGGCACTTTGTGAAAATTGGAACTGTGCAGATGCATAGACTGATATTTGACATAATATTTACACTGGAATTTGTGCTCTAGTGAAGAATAGCTTTTTTTGGGGACTCAAATATGGTGTTTTGATTTAACACAACACAGCAAAGTAGAAAGATTAAGGAGGATCCAATTTGGTGTCCACAAATACATTGAAATGTTTGAGTTCAGAGCAAGCAAAACTGCCTTACCCTGATTCACCCACTTTCTTTAGAAAAAAAATGAGTCGTCAAGAAATTGCAAATCTTATTAAAGGACTGGAAAATCTTGCCTAAAGGTGGATTTGCACTGTTTGTATGGAGAATGTCAAGTACTCAGGCTTAGTTGCAAGTGTTTACTTGCTTAAGGCATTTTTTTTATTAGGAAATGGCCTTATGTTCTTCTATCTTTAAGCCTTATAATTTTTTTTGATTGTTTGAATTCTTGCAATTATTATGTCTTATTTCTGCTCCAAATGAAATAGTTGAGAGGTTTTTTTTCCCCCATATAAACAAAAAAGGACAGACAACAGAGTCAATATTGATCAGATTTCTGAAAAAAAGTGAGCTTCAAGTTAAAGATAATTTCTATATGGAAATGTTCTGAAGTAAATTAAAAAATAAAAGTATATTTTGGAATAATAAAATGAATCTTTAATTGTATGTATGAGGATGGTACAAAAATACACCTGAGAAAAACAGGTTACATGCAAAGCTCCTGGTACTCCTGTAAAAATCTCTCTGGAAATTATTGTCTCTTATTTCTTTTTTTTTTCTATTCAAAATGAACATCACCTTTCCTTGGTGAGCATATTTAGTCATTTTAGATAAGGGATACAGCATTATCCATGGCTGACTGAACACACACCAAGCAAGTATTTTTAGCTTCGTTAAGATGAAAGTGTAAGTTCCACTGCAGTTGCTTGTGTCACAGGCTTGAGTTGGTGAAGCAAGGTTGGTTAATGCAAAGAGTCAGCCATTTGTCCTGGTACATAAAATGTCCATTCTTCTGAAATTACTGTGTGTGGTAGAGTGTGCAGCTATATAGTACAGTATAAAAAAGAATAATTGATGAGGATGAAATTTGAAACATGCCAAGCAGATCCATGTTGAGAGATAATACGTGCCCCAACAGAAGCCAGACCAGTTCATCATCTTGTGGCTTGGCAGCAGTGGGGTAACTTGTCAGAGCAAAAAAGTGTCACTGAACTGAAATTTGGCTGTGCTGAGCTACCCACATTTTTTCAAGTATTCGTTCAGGACTCACATTTGTTGATGCTAATTAATCCGTGACACCTGTGAGCTCCAGTTCTCTGGGGTTGTTCAGCCTGAGGAAAAGGAGGCTGAGGGGAGACCTTCTCGCTCTCTACAACTACCTGAAAGGAGGGTGTAGAGAAGTTGGGGTCAGTCTGTTCAACCAAGCAACAAGCGATAGGATAAAAGGAAATGGCCTCAAGTTGTGCCGGGGAGGTTTATATTGGATATTGGGAAAAATTTATTTACTGAAGGGTTTGTCAGGTATTGGAATGGGTTGCCCATGGCAGTGGTGGAGTCCCCATCCCTGGAGGGATTTCAGAGTCATGTAGACACAGCGCTGAGGGACATGGGTTAGTGGGGGGCTGGTCAGCCTGAGGTGAATGATTGGACCCGATGATCTTAAAGGTCTTTTCCAGCCTAGGCAATTCTGTGGTTCTGTGACTTATCCATAGAGCAGGACAGAGAACTGTGATATCAAAACCTCGTATGTGGTTCATGTAAAAACAAAACCCAAAACCCAAACCTCACTTCACCTAACTGTCTGTCATCCTATGTAAATTTGAAGCATATGGACTAGTTCGTGCTGAGCAGAAATCCTTCCATGGTGGTTTAACTTTGCTCTCTTAGGAAGGCAAAGCACCTCTTGCCGGAGGGATGTGTGGTGTTCAGGAGGTGCTAGAGCATGTACTGGAAAATGGAAGAGTCTCCCCTGTGGCAGAGCAAAAGCTGGAGAGCCACTTTCTGATCTGTAGATGCTGTGGTTTCCTAAAGTAGGAGTAAATGGTTTTCCTGACCAGCAGAACCTTTCCAGTCTGATCACAACTGTTGCCCTTCTCCCCACTGTGGGGTCGAATAACGTTTTACCTCTCAGAAGAGGATCTGCGTGGAAATCTCGAGCAAGGATGACACAGCTGGCAATGACTTTAATAAGTTGCAGGGAGGAATCCATGGTGACCTTCAGTAATGGCATTCTGCAGTTCCTAGGTCCTCATTGTTTAAACTGCCAGAGAAGTGAAGTGCTGGTCAGTCCCACAATATTAGAATAAGGCAACATTTTTTCTCTTACTTACCTTGGCAGATTGTTAGCCAGTGAGGCCCAGTATCTTTGCTTTGATACTCCCCTTAAGAATTCTCTTATTTATTTATGGATTGTTAACACTAAATTACTTGT
>NW_010340930.1:0-17830 GCF_000700745.2 Antrostomus carolinensis
AAAACCTTGCCACGCAAACCCAATACACTGATGCTCACTGAACTGCTCTTTAAACTTTCTAAACTCTATACTCTTTAAAAAATTGATATTAAAACACTGCCGTCTGCTTTTTTTAGGAGAAAATTACAGCTGACCCTGAAGTAAGATTTATTGCATTTTTCCACATAGTACTATTTCACCCCTAATCTATTATGAAAAACAATTAAAAGGAAATTAAATCTGACTCAGAAAATCAACAAATACGCTGTGTGCAGTAGTATGATTGCCTTTCTGCAATTATTTGTTTATGAATTCAGAGTTCAATCATTCATAATGGTTTGCATAATTATTAATATGAATCAGCAAGGATTGACTGAAATCCAGTTGACTAGATTTACTTACTAATTTGGATGTGGGGTTTCTTAGTAACGTAGCTCTTTATTAGCAAGTTAGCTGCTCCTTAAAAACTACATTAATATAGAGAAATAAAGCCACCTAAAGGGGTCTGACCATTTATATTGATTTGCTGTCTAAGTACAGCTTTACCAGTGCACCTTGGGGTTAGCATTTAATTCTGGTAGGAAAAAAGCTGTGAGTGCTTTGATATCCCTTCATGTGTTCCTCTTTCCTTATCCTGTCTCTCTCTTCATAAAATGCACACAATTTTTGCCTCTAATTAGGCTGTGAAGTGTACTGAGTAGCATTAGTCACTCTGAGCCATGCTCAATACCTGCCACATTTCCTTTCTGGTTTGTTGTTTTTTTTTTCATGCCTGCAGAAAATAAGTCTCACCGCCTGCATGATGAACAAAAGCCTAAGGTGGAATCCCTTAAATGCAATCACGGTGTGCTAATGGTATGGCATCCGGCAAATTCCAGACAGCAGTGCATTCTAGTGTTTCTCTTAATGACCAATCACTCTCCATTTTGAAAGTCTGGTTTAAAAACAGCCTTTCTATGTAGCATGCATTTCATGTTTCTATAATAGCTGATGATCCAGGATATAAGTAATAAATGTATATCTTTGCCTAGTCCTTTTAAAAATAATACTGAAAACATCAAATGTTCTTTTTCCTAATCTATTTGTTATATTGTGAGTTTATTAGAGTTGCATCAATAAACAATCCAGTGTGGTGTTTTTGCTTAAACTCTCATTAAATGACACTGATTAATAATTGACTTTTAGCCTAATGCAAACAGTTCTATGATGTGTGAACTGAACCTAAGTAGAAGAGATCAAATGGTTACTTTAAAATAAGTAAATGTTGTTCATACAGCTCAAAGTATTTTTGAGCATTTAGCTTATACAGCTGATACAAAAAATGTAATGTAAGCATAAATGATAGGGTTTGAAGAGAACAGCTACGGAAACATCCAGTGATACTACCCACTTTTATAGTTTCTGGGTGGAATTTTCCAAAGTGTCTTAGTGAAAGGGGGTTTGACTCCCTTCAGGCATTTCGGTTGCACGTTTGGCAGCCTTGTGTCCCTTGGCATATCAGTGAGAATCACCTGTTGCTGTTTCAGCTGTGCCACTTTCTGTGGAATATCCTTTATTTTTTCCAGGATGCTTATCCTCTTGAATAGCAAAGGTAGGCAAAGGAGCACTAGCCTGTTTTCACGTCTCCTTGCTAACAGCAGTGAATCTAGATCTTCTAACAGACATCTGGGGTGGATCACCACAGATCTAGGCGTGTGTAAATTGCTCGTTGCCTTCATGTGCGAGCACTGAATCCTATCTGCTATTCTGGCACTGGGGAAAAAAAAATATTCCTTTGTTGCTACATTTCAGCAAAATCCCCTGTAGTTTTTGTTCCATGCACAGGTATTGCCAGAGTCATAAGCTGCTCTCCCAACTCCTACTTGCCAAAGAGGCTCTGGTTAATGTTTGCCAATAGGGGCTTCTCTCTGCAGACCTGGCCCCTGGTATCACCAGTCCCCAAACTGACCTTTGCAGCTCTGTGGACACAAACTCCAACTCTGGAGAACCCCAAAGCTTGCAGTGGAGATAAGGCACTCAGAGTGCACCTGCATCTTGCTGCAAATACCTTTGTTATCGTGTGATGAACCTGTCGTGCTACCTGAGACCACTGCGTAGCACAGACAAACTGTCAATGAGTTAGACAAGTCCTTAAAATGCAGGAAACCAAGTTATTAAAAAAAACCCAAAAAAGTAAAGTCTTTTTGAGCTCAGCTTGGATGACTGTGCCTATAAGGTTTCTCCACTAATCATCCTTTAAAATACACCTTGTCTTCCTGGACTTCTTCATAGGACTAACCCTGTAACATTTTTCAGCTGTTAGCTGGAAAGCCTACATATATATATATATACAGCAAAATCTGAATTGTCCAGGTGTCTGTCACCCCTCAAAATAGGAAGCAGGAATTGACTTACTACTTCTCAACACATACCCAGGAACTACTTGGTGTCTTTTTATTCCTCCCCCAATCAAAGCAAATAAACAAAAAAAAAATTACTTTTGAGAATCCTTCCTGTTTTCTTCTAATTTTTAAGGCAGGACAGTCCTTATTTTAAATGAATTAATGTAGAGTGTAAGGGCATCGGCAGCATTTCAGCACTAATCTAGAACTATTTTGCCTTTTGAATCTCAAAGGCTGTGTTTACGTTAGCAAGCAGTCCAGACCAGTAGAAGTTGACTTATCCACAGTAGACGTGTTTCAGGGTTTTATTCTGATTGACTTTCACTTTGGACCAACTACAGTCTGGTCTCACAGACAGAGAATACCAGTGTGCAGCTGTGGATACTCCTGTGGTGTGTAGTGCAGTTTAACTTCTCTAAAATATATCCAGCCTGTGTGCACTGAGATGGCTCTGTGATACAAACTGAAGTGCAGTAAGGTTCAGATGACAAAAAGCACATTTCTGGTAAGAACTAAATATAAACACAATATAAAGAGAACACTTAGTACTCCGTGTTATGTGTTATTTGAAACACTTTGATTGCTACACCCTGCGTTAGTCTATCAGCATGCTTTACAAATTGTTAAATACCAGAAGTGCTTAACGTATAGCAGTGTTAACATACAGCAGTGATGCTTACTAACTTCAGCATCACATGGAGAGTAAACGCGGTGAACAGGGACGAGCAGAAACTTGAGGAGATGGCTGAGCAACACAACATTTCAGAAGGTGCCTTTTAGAAACTGATTGGCATAATGATGTTGCATCTGACAGGACTCTTCATCACTGTCAGCCCAAATCTGTGCCTCTCCTCCAGTGATGCTGCCTTTGCTGCACTTGCTGTCGTGCAGCAGTGGTAGTCCTTTGCCTCATCGTCAGTATTACTGACACATTAATGTGATGCAACGAGCGTCTTCTGCAAGTCATGACTGAAAACAAGTTCATCAACACAGTATTACAAAATCCTAAGTAAAAAACCACTCATGCCTAATTGGATAAATAAGCTACTTAAGTATTTTAGAAATTAGTGGGTCAGATTTTTATGCAGGATGTTAGTAGATTTGGTTTTCATTAATGCCAAATGAAGCCTACACGAAACACTTCTATCTCATATTAAAGTATGATGCCAGTGAGCATCCATTTGGTTGCCAAGTATCAGGAGACCCCTCTAATTATCTGTTTGGTACTCAAGATGAAGCAGAGGGAGATTCCACCGCTCTGTAGGCACGTTCCATAACTTGGCAACTGCCTTACAGTTGCCTTCATCTCAGGAGAACACAAAAGAGTGTAACTGGGCGGTTACATTCCTCCTTTGTGAAGCAGTGTGGCGCACTGATAACCAGTAACAAATCTATAAGCTTAAAAAGAAAAGAAAAAAATATTTCGGAGCTCTCTCTCTCCACCTCCCTCTTTTATCTGCTGCTATGGAAACGCAAAGAATTTGAGGACTTCCCAGAGACCTCTGAGGGAAGGAGTGTGGTACAGAGAACAATTCATATGAAACCTACTGGAATTTGCTTTCTTTTTCCTTCAAGAGAAGTGTTCCCTGCTGGAAAAAGCCTCACTCTTGGGTCCTCAAATTCCAGTTGAACCTTTTTGAGATGCAATCTTATGGGAAAGGAATAAAAACTGCAAAAACTCCTTCCTGAAGTGGATTCCAAATCTAGGGAATAATGCTGTTAAATTTCCAGGTGACAAAAAAGGTTCGTATACAGAAACCTTGGCTTTAGGATACTGTCTCTTTGGTTCCTATGGTTTTGCCTGCCCTGACATCAGACAACTGTCTGCTCAGGAACGTAATGGCTGAAGGCCCAGATGGAGTGAGTACACCCACCGTTGGGGGCAGGAGGCACATGGAGGGGTGACCATCGCTGATAGCAATGGTGCCTTTTTCTTGTACCACAATGACAAGTGAGGATGAGATTTTTCTTGGTCAATAAATATTGCCTGTCCAAGGCCCTGACAATTTGCCCAGTAGACTTTGGCATCCTATAAAACAGTCAGAGGGATGAAGTGCATCCTACTGTGGTGCAGTCAGAAGAGACAGCTGCCTGACTGGATGTGGTCATCTTCTGGCTTAACAGCCTAGGAGGAGTATCTAACTCACTAAAAGCTTACACTCTCAAGTGCGTTGGTGCATTTTGTAGCCAAGTGACGGTGGCAATCGAGTCAGATGATTTTATGCTGGCTTTCTCGGCAACTGCTTGCTAGGCTGATAAATTTATGAACTTAAAGTCTTAAGAGGGCAGCAGTCTGAATACACACAATCAGTATTAGTGTGACTGGAGGTATCGGACTGTTGGTCTTGTAAATCTAGGGGCTGAGGGGTTTCTTTCCCTGGCATGGGACTAAGCTGGGACAGCAGCCACTGGTGGACCCCTCTGACGTGCACCATGGGTAGGGCGATGCACAATGCATGCCCACCACCCTCCTTAGCTTCCCCCACAAAGTACATTTACTGTAGGGGGAAAGGAGGAGGTGAGAGAAGTGATTTCAATCTTTCATTTGATTGTGGGTCAAGTCCTGCAGTTTTTAATCATGTAGAACTCATACTGAAATCAATGGAACTTTTCTCTCAACCAAAGGAAATGTTATTTAGCTCATTATTACCATTAGCCGCCGTTTCAGGCGCACAACCGGAAGGGGTTACTTCTTCAAGTTAGCTGAATCTTCGAGGGCCTGTTGTTCATGCTAATTTGAAAATGGCACTGGCACATTATCGCCAGGAAATCCGGTATCATGGGGTTAACTTTCAGCTCTTATACCAAACACAAATCAGTGAGGAAATTCATTGCTAGGTGCAGTCTCTAATTATTTAAAAGATAATTTGCATGCTACACAGAAATAAATTAGCTCCCAGGTGACAGCTGTTCCACTGTGTCCATTCTTGGAACTAGATGCCATGCCGAGAAAGCTAAATGCAGAGCAAAAGATTAAAACATTGTACTTTCTTGCCTTATAAGAAGGCCCTCCCTGAAATAGAGGCATAAAGAAGGGAGGAGGGGAATGAATGTTTCAAACCAGCAAGTTTAGAAGCTTAACTACCAAACCACAACATTTTCACAGCCTACATTTTCTTTTCACTAAGGGCACTTCACATCTTGCTAGAAGATACTGCAAGTGGATGTAAGTGTAATGTGCACAGGTTTAAAAGGATTTTTTCCAAAGTCAAAGAGAGAAATTCAGTCCTAACATCAGGTTTGCATTCACACAGTCATGTGAGATCATTATGGAGCACGTGAACACCACCTAAACCATGTTTTTTCTCTTTTTATCACACACAGAAATCAACAAATGCATTTTCCTATTCCTTGCCAAAAGAAGACAAGACTCCACTTTATATCTGCATAAAAGCTTCAAGACAACCTTAATCTCACAAGAGATGCTAAAACATTTTTCAATTTAATGATTTTCTAACAGATAGTCTTCTCACAGCTAGGTTTTAACACTGTATATTGTTGTATATTGTACATATATATACGTACATTGTATAGAACACTGTATTATGTGGATGTATATGTATTGTATATATGATATTATATTCTATGGTATGAGAATACATTATATTGCCAGCCTTTTTCCATGGCTCTACCTCCTCCTGAAAGAAGCAATTTCCTGTGCCAGTTTGCTTTGTGCTAGGACTGTTATGTGGAGATTACAGGCAGTTTGCTTCCTCCTCTCACTGTCTGTTCCTTTTCTCAATAGTCCTTTCACTCTGCCCGGGCTGACTGCAAAGGGCTTTCCTTTACTGCAGTGGGTTGCTCTTCTGTCTCCCACCTGTTAAACTAGCTAGAGAATCTGTTTTCCTTATAGTACAGACAATTGTAACAGAAATATCAAGACTGATATGAATCAAAATATACATGTGTGTGAAAGCACTGGAAGAAACAAGGAAGTAAGGATTAAAGAACAGCATGTTAATTGCTACAGAGCAACCTATGTGATTTCATTCAAATGACCAAATAGCAAGAAGAGAAGGAACAAAACTATCTAAAGATGAGGTATAAAGAAGATGAAAAACAGGACTGGAGGCAATAAAATAACCAGATAAGAAAAACCTGGCAACTGTAACTCAGGAATTTTGCCACAGGCTAATGAGAGGTGAGATAAAATAATGAGACACAAGATCCCAAACAACATGCACATCTGAAGGCTGTAAAAGACAAATACAAAATTAGTTCATCATCAGTAATGAAGAAGAGCTCAAGAGATGTGATGAGGACCTGGTAAGTGGTGTTCCTCTGTGTGGCACACTAGTGATCTTGGGCAGACCACCTGGACACCTAGGACATGGTACCTGTGAGTATGTGGATGTGAGAGGACCCTGATCTTGCACAACTTCAGATCCTGGTAAGCAAAGACCAGTTAAGAGACAAGCAGTCTTGAAGGAGCTGGTGACTCCTCCAATGAGTATATATGCTGCCATCAGATATACCTGCACTTCTTACTCTTATAGTGTTGACTGGCCTGACTCATCCTATTAACAGATCATCGCTGGGATCTTCATCTCTCCTGAGATTTTTAAAATCTCAGTGGATGTTTAGGACTTGATCTTACTTGTAATCCCCCTATCAGCTTGTGCATTGTGTAGGGATCCTATCACGATCATGAGAGCAAAGGAGGCTAATACATTCTTAATTTATCTCATGAAGAAATAAGCTGTCCATCCAGAAAGTTAATGTCTCATCTCTTCCAAATCTGTGCATGTAGCTATCCAGAGACCACGTAAATGCAGCTGCACTGAGGTCTTTGGGCTGGGCTACATGCCTAACAGGCAGCCACAGAGAGAAAGAGAACAAATGCTGGTTTTGTCAAGGTCAGGAAAAATCTGCTACCTGTGCTGCAGGCAGAAATCCCAAAGCAAGATGATTTATTCTTCCAGATGTTGATGTTGGTGTGAAAGCTGCTACTACACATAACAGCTGATACTGTAAGCACATCTGGACAAACAATAAAGGCCTAAGTATCTGGCGACATTTGTGGTTCATAGAACAGATTAGGGCACAGCTGTGTTTGCATATTGTAACACCATGAAAAAGACTGATGATACCTTGCCACAACCTGAACATTGAGTTTCTTCCAGTGCTCAAAATGTTATTAGCTGATCAGCATCAACTGTGACAAGGAAAGAAAATTATCTGCTCTCTTAGCCCATATCTCATACAGTTGTGTCATCCTCCTTCAGTTTCTACTTAACACCTATTGACAATATACTGTTTATGTGAACTTTACATTTGCTGTGTGCCATTCCTCTCTTGTAAAACAAAACCAGCATTTTCTATAAATCAAAATCAATCCCTGTAGCAGTAATAATTCACAAGTTTCACACTCATCTCAGCAGAGGCATATAAAGGTCTCCTGAAGTGAAATCTGTAAAGAAGCATTTTTGTCCAAGAAACTTTTAAACCTCAGAGTTGAAGTTTGGGTTCATCCTGTCTTTCAGTACAAGATGAGAAGGAAAAAAATCAGGAGCGACTCTGTAATATTTACAATGAGGACAGAGTGCAGGAAGAGCACTGCAAAACAGATCAGAAGAATTGTGAGAGCTGCACATCCAGTCCCTGAGTCCTTTTCAAAGGAGTTCACCCCTTGAGACGGCAGCTGATACCACTATTCTCAAAATACGGCATACAAACCAAGCTTTTGTCATTAACTGAAGGGCTTGGCTGGGTCCCCCCTCCTCCCTGATTCCAGCAGACATTCTCATTTCTCTGTCCTTAGCAGTGTACAATGCCTTATCCATATTCTGGTGAAGCTTTTTGACACTGAAACAGCAGAAGTGCAAAAGCTAGAGAAAGAGGTGCAGGAATTTAGAGGCTTTTAAGTCCCTGTCTCAAGATATCAGGTGCTTCATTCCTACAGATTTATTTTAACCAGTAGATTGCTATTATCATGCAGAGTTTCTTTTGGACCACAGCGCATCCTTTATACCAAACTTTTACAAACTGTTACCTAAATAACACTGTTTAATCTGAAAATTTTGCTACCATTTATTCCTTTCTTCAAATCAGTTAGAAATGTTACAAAACCAGCCTCAGAGACTTTTAAGGCACCACTATCAGCTTTTATCATGATAAAAATTTACCATTTGTTCCTTGGCTTTCTATCTCTAAACCAGCTTATGTAATGTGGTACTTAATTTCTCTTTCTCCTACAATTTAGGTTCCCAAACCATCACTTGAGAGGGATTTTTTAAAATTAAAATAAAAATAAGATTTATCAGCAAATTCTTCTTTACCTCCTGTTTCAATTACATGCTCGAAGAATTCTATCCCATGAATGAAACTCAAGGTTGGGGTTTTTTTTTTTGGTTTTTTTTTTTTGGTTTGGTTTTTTTTAACCTAGCTTGACCTTCAAAGCACTTGTTTTCACTGAGGCGTAAGTACTAAAACAAGATTGAGTTTTTAGGCCAGGTCATTTTTTAAGATATGAAATTCTGGAGAAGTAGCAGCAGATTAAAGATAGGGTAGATTGCCTTTTATCAGATACTCCTCTCTCCATACTAACTCCTTTGATTAAGTTTGCATTTCCATTCCAAAAGCAATGGAAAATTCTCTCAGAGGAGAAGGCACATAAATGTTGGCATGACCATAACTGGTGAGTGAGCCATCACTGTCCTCATTCTAATCCATGCCCCCTGTGTTGTGATTCCCTTCCCATCTCACTGGGTGGGGGGAGTGAATGCAGGACCGCATGGTCATCCTACCTGTGGGTGTAACCACCACAGCTAGAAATATCCAGGCTTTTTAGTCTCTCCCACTGCTTGAGAAAACCTCAGTCCTTGCCTTGGAACACCTAGTCCCTTGGACTGCCCTGCGCTTGCTTGAGCACAGCGGGCAAAGGAGAGCACCTGAGAAAATCTGCAAGACCTATCTGACTGCTGCAAAGTGCTGTGGTGGGAGAAGTCCTGCAAGCTGGATGGAGAAGCTCCATAAAAGTGCAGAGTCCTGACACAGCCTCCAGCTATAAAATTAAAACAACTCTCTTACACAGAGAACACAGTCTAGAGGATAAACTTTAGGGTCTGTTTTATCACCAGATAAGTAGGCAAGTTGTTGAATGTGACTATCATCATGGGTGATATAAAATCTCCCTAGAAGCCTTTGGCTTAAAAATTTGATTCAAAGTGACAAAAATACTGACTTTTGAAAGTGACTTCTGAATATGAATCTTCAGTTAAAAAGGATTGTTCAGGTTCAGCTTAACGAGTTAAGCCTACTATATATTCTAAGCAAAAGTTAAAAAGATACTGAAATGCTCTTTCAGATGACAGATGGTCAAGTAAACCACTGCTCCTTCTCTAAATAAACCTCAGACACACAGCTCTTTCCAGGAACGTCTTCAGGGTTTGCATTACCACTGATAATTTTTGCCAAATAATGGAAAATATTTTTAAAAATTTACCTTTTGTTCTAAGGCAAAACAGCTAGAAGACAAACCATAATAAAATAAAACTAAAATTCGGCCAGAATGTAGATTTTTATGCACAATGTTGAGTTCATCTTACCTGTAAAGATCTGTAATCAGTCCTTCATTCCAACGATAATGAAGACCATTAAGAAGACGCTCATGCTGTCCATACAAGCAAATGTAGTTGGAGACAGGAAAAGGTTCCTTTGAAAAGCAGGTGATACTATCTACCATATTATATTTATTGATATGCATCCTGAAATAATTCCCATGTCTTGCCTCTCCAGTTATGATCTCCATCCCCTGGAACAGAAAAGATACGGAAAGCTGTGGAGATGGAACAACACCTGACTTGGCATACGTACAGCATCAGCTAGGGTTTTCTAGCTGATATTTACCATTTCCTAAAATTCACAACCCCCCCCCTTTTTTTTAATGGAGAATACCCATTGCTGGTAACACTGTTTATACAGCAAGGCACTTTGCTACGGTTTGGACTCAAAGATATTTTTGTGTGGTTTAGACCTTGATTAACTGCACACAGAACTGTGCAGCATAGGACTGCGTGCGCAGCGTGGGCTTGGATTCCCAATCCCAAGTGCCATTTGAGACACCTAAGGGTATCCAGGCCATCCGAACTGCGCTGGCAGTTATGACACAGGATCCATGGGAGACCTGTGACCTCCTGGAGCAGCAGCTGGAGGTCAGGAGGGATGCCCTGGGGCATCCCAAACAACATTAGAAGCCTCTCTTTAGGCAACTGAATTGAACTCTCTTCATCCTAATTTATTATGCAGGGTCTATATTATTGCATGCACATGGCATATCATAATTCACTAGAGGATACTATCCTGATGAATGAAGAACACACTGGCATCCTTTTGCTCTCTCTCCACATTTATAACTATACATATATATTTTTATATATGCAGAGTACAAATTTCTGGCATTGTATAAGCTACACGATTGTAGGCAGAAGGTTGATATTACCACAATAATCAGTTACAAGCAAACTTCAATGTCACAACTCAAAGATTTATCACAGACCAATTAGACATTTTTGGCTTTGTATAGAAGTTTTCCAGTAGGCAGAGGTGTGATGTGTTGGAACAGCCCTCCAACAATGAAAGAAATACCAAGAAAGACCCTGTTCAGTTCTAAAACAAACTTCTAAATTTTATAAATGGCACCATGTTTTAAACGGTAGCCTGCAACTGCAGGAGGCTGGACTTGATCTCTCAGGACATTTCCTTCAGGCTATGTTGCAGACTTTTAAATGATGAGTTACTGTTGCCTTTAAAAATATATGTGCATATACTTACATTACATATATATGTGTACACAAACATATACACATATATATATGATTTAGAATCGTTCTAAGAGACTCACTTTTGCTAATTTGAACAAGAGCTGCCAAGTGTTGCTAAACACCAGCTCTACTATCAATAAAAGATGGATGTTGATTCTCAAAGTGTAGCATTTCGTTTCAGCTAGTTAAATCAATCACTTAATAAAAGACAAAAATGTAAAAATTTGTTTCAAACCTCACATTGCAGTGGGATAATCAAATAGCTTTAAGCCATTTTTTTAAAAGCTGTGTTCATGTTCCAGTTTTATTTATTTCTAAAACCTGTTGCAAGGTTTCTCACCTTGAGAAAACCAAATATTGGTAAATATGGAAATAAACATCTAAGAAGTTCAGTTAGTTGTGTAAGTGCTTATAGTGCTTGAGTGCTTATGGGTAAGAATGAAGGGGAAGGCCAACAAGGCAGATATCCTGTTGGGAGTCTATTATGGACCACCCAACCAGAACGTAGAGGCAGATGAAGCATTCTACAAGAGGCTGGCAGAAGTCTCATGATCACTAGCCCTTGTTCTCATGGGGGACTTCAACTTAACAGCTGTCTGCTGGAAATACAACACAGCAGAGGGAAAAGAGTCTAGGAGGTTCCTGGAGTGTGTGGAAGATAACTTCTGACACAGCTGGTAAGTGAGCCCACCAGGGGATGTGCCTCGCTTGACCAACAGAGAAGGACTGGTGGGAGATGTGGTCGGAGGCCCTCTTGGGCTAAGCGACCATGAAATGGTAAAGTTCTCAATTGTTGGTGAAGTAAGGAGGGGGATTAGCAAGACCACTACCATGGACTTCTAGAGGGCAAACTTTGGCCTGTTCAGGACACTGGTTGAGAGGGTCCCCTGGGAGACAGTCCTGAAGGGCAAAGGGGTCCAGGAAGCCTGGACATTCTTCAAGAAGAACTTCTTAGAGCCCAGAGAGTTGTGGTGAACGGCGCTAAATCCACTTGGCAGCTGGTCACAAGTGGTGTTCCCCAGGGCTCAGTTTTGGGGCCAGCTCTGTTTAATATCTTTATCAATGATCTGGATGAGGGGATTGAGTGTACCCTCAGTAGGTTTGCAGATGACACCAAACTGGGTGGGAATGTTGATCTGCTTGAGGGTAGGAAAGCTCTACAGAGGGATCTGGACAGGCTGGATTGATGAGCCGAGGCCAACTGTATGAGGTGTAACAAGGCCAAGTGCCAGGTCCTGCACTTTGGTCACAACAACCCCATGCAACACTCCAGGCTTGGGGAGGAGTGGCTGGAGAGGTGCCTGGTGGAAAAGGACCTGGGGGTGCTGGTCAACAGTAGCTGAACATGAGCCAGCAGTGTCCCGGTGGCCAAGAAGGTCAATGGCATCCTGGCCTGTATGAGCAATAGTATGGCTAGTAGGAGCAGGGCAGTGATTGTCCCCCTGTACTGGCACTGGTGAGGCAGCACCTCGAGTGCTGGGGTCAGTTGGATGAACATGAGCCAGCAGTGTGCTCAGATGGCCAAGAAGGCCAATAGCGTCCTGGCTTGTATCAGAAATAGGGTGGCCAGCAGGAGTAGGGAAGTGATTGTGCCCCTGTACTGGGCACTGGTGAGGCTGCACCTCAAGTACTGGGTTCAGTTTTAGGCCACTCACTACAAGAAGGACATGGAGGTGCTGGAGCATGTGCAAAGAAGGGAAACAGAGCTGGTGAAGGGTCTGGAGACCAAGTCTTATGAGGAGTGGCTGAGGGAACTGGGGTTGTTTAGTCTGGAGAAAAGGAGGCTGAGGGGAGACCTTCTCGCTCTCCACAACTGCCTGAAAGAAAGGTGTAGTGAGGTGGGGGTTGGTCTCTTCTTCCAAATAACAAGTGATAGGACAAGAGCGAACAGCCTCAAGTTGCACCAAGGAAGGTTTAGGTTGGATATTAGGAAAAAATTCTTCACTGAAAGGGTTGTCAAGTATTGGAACAGGCTGCCCACGGAAGTGGTGGAATCACCATCCCTGGAGGTACTCAAAGGACGTGTAGCTGTGGTACTTGGGGACATGCTGTACTGGTGGACTTGGCAATGCTAGGTTTACGGTTGTACTAGATAATCGTAATGGTCTTTTCCAACCAAACTATTCTATGATTCTATAATTCATACTTTTCACCAGCTGTACCTGATTTATACAATGCACCCAGGCTTAGCTGACTCTGGATTTGTTCTTATGCAAATCTGATGGCAAATACCACCACTGCCTTGATGTGCTGTGTATTGAATTTCAAAAGGAACATGTTCCCCATGACTGAGAAAATGACTTGTCTCTCTCTATAGAATCCAACAAAAAGAAAGCCATCCTGAAGAAGAGAGTACTGAGGAAAAGACAACATGATAACCTCCCAACCTGTGCTGAGACAAATGGCTCATGAGACAGGTACGGTGCTAAGCCACCAACTCTGGAAAAAAAGGGTCAAGGAGTTGAGCTGTAGTGCCCCATTACGGGGCTATTTGAACCCAAAGTGCCACAAATAGTAATGAATAGTTCAAGGCATTAGGGCTTCACAAGTATTACCTGCCTTCAAGGACCAAAAATCCCTTCAGTTTCAGTTGATTTTATGTCAAAGGAATTAAGAACTGCAGTAAAGAAGTTAATCAGATAATCTTATCTGTATGTATTCCACATTTACAATGTGACAGTGAATCTACATTAAAATAAACATTTTCAAATAATCACAGTGATTTGTTTTTATGTGGTTTGTTCCATTCCAGAGTTTCCTGATAAATCCCATCTCCAGAAGGTCTCTAAATACATACTTAAACCCATGCTTACTCTGGATATTTTTTTAAGATGCATGGTACCTATACATGTACCTGTACTATCCTAAATAAGAACATCTTTCCTAATGTAGGATGAAACAAAGAAGGGTTAAATAATGGAACTTACGTGATCACACAGTGCAAGTTCTAAGTCCAAGCGGATGGAGATTTCTGGTTTGGAAATATGCAAGTAATTATAACCTCCAGGAAGAACACCTCCTGCCATAAATGAAAATATATTTATTAAGTCATAAACAAAGAAGAACATAAAGTGTTTTTCTCTTTCTCCCATAATATATTTTTTTATTATTTACTAAATGGCTCTAAAAAGAAAACAAGGAACTTATTTTGTTCTGGTGGACTTCATGTTATAAACTTTTTTTTGTCACTCATACATATTTGTGCAGTAGCCACACATTGAAAAGTTCTAATTATAGTTTTATTAATCTTAAACTTGGAATAAAGACACTGAGTTTCACTGGAAACACTTCAGATCTACTGCAATATAAACGAAAGCACAACTAGGTCCATTATGAGCAAAAATCTGCAACGTAAGCTTTTATTGCAACTCGCCTCTCTCCACTGACTATTTAAGGAGCTTTGTGAATCCTACTGCCATTAGATGGCATCTTAGATGAGATGGACCTACTCTTATTATATAACAGTAAAAATACCAGAGAGGGTATGAAAGTATGACAGAAAACCATTTTGACATACCTTTAATTTTACACCCCTTGTACATGGGGATGAGTCTATCTGAGTCTTCCGGTGGCTTAGAAAAGGGCTTAGGGATTGGATCAAAGAGTTTCAGCATAGATGTAGCAAGCTCGAAACCAAGCTCTTTTGAATTGAAGTTGCTGTGTGTCCATTCATCTACATAATATCTCCTGCAGTACTTTGTTAAAGGACCTGCAGCCCTGATGCTGACATCATTAGTACAGAATTCAGTATCGATCACAAGTCTTCCATCAAAAACAAGGCAAGCATCATTAATTGCCTTAAAGGTTTCATAATCCACCGTCCTGTAGGCAAAGCTAAAAAATGCCTAAAAGAGAGACGGAAACAAGCACAGGTTATTATACAGTAGCTACTGACTAATTTCATAAATCAAAACCTATGCTTCATTCTGAATGTTATTTATTTTAAAATACAAGAAAATGAAATAAAATATGATTTTATATACACAGACAAATCCTTCTGATCCAGTATTTACAGTTACTAAAATTAAAACAAAAGACAGTAGAAGGGAAAATTAGTAAACTAGACTCATCTACTTCTGGTTATTAGATGAGTTTTATATTAAAAACTCTAATATTAACTATGTCAAATAGCCTGAGTGGATGTGCATATTTTCTGTGTTATTACGAGCATATGAAATAGACTTGAGCCCTTTATGAAGTTGGTTTTCTTCTTTCAAATGCTCAAGCCAAACTGAAAAACGAAGTGATAGAAAAGTATATTGTACATTGCATTTTAGCAGGATAACTGTATATTGCAGATATTTTTCCAGCTGTTGTGCCTAACTGTTTACCAACAAACTATGTTACTATGGCTACCACCACAGGGATATTCAATGAAATGGAACAATAGGAAATTCAAATTGTTCAGAGGAAATGTCTTCCTCATTCAAACTACAGCAGCACAATTTAAGCCAGTGGAAGCTGTAGAGGCCAAGAAATTTGTGAGAGGTACCAAAGGACTGAATATTTACATGAAAGGAAAGCATTCAGATTGGTTACACTTGATAGCGATGTGTATTTTGGAAAGCATATCCAGACTTTGCCAGGACTGAAACATATCTCTAGCTCTTCTGGATCTGGATAATATGTGCTTTAGGAGGCAGACTAACCTGCACCTCCTTATGCTTGGGACTACTGCTCCTGCAGCAGCTGGAGCTGGCCACTCTCAGAGACAAGGCACGGGGCTAGCTGGACATCAGGAATATCTAGATCATCCAGGTCAGCCCAAAGGCAGCTGTGTCTGTACCTAAAGTTCTTGGTACATTTGGAAGTCACTGAATCTGAGAATGAGTACAGCAGATACCTATTCACTATGTTTTGGTTTGTGAGACTGAAAAAATATGTGACTTCCATTCTTTGAAAACAGTGCCTGTGCTGTCTGACTGCTCCTTCCAGAACTGGCCCTCAGGTAGGGATTTATCTTGGGACCAGCATCTACTGAAGCCATGAGCTTGTCTTCCCCACAGGAAGATTTCAAGCGCACTGAAAGAAAATCACCCTAAATCCTTAAATTCCTCTTCTAAGTCACAAAGAAAAAAGCTAGTGATAATTCCCTTCTTTTGTCTTCTTGTGGCACCTGCATGGTCCCTCTCCTGGGACATGAGCAAGCAGATCAGACCTCATCTCTCCAAAACAGGAGCTAAGGCAGCACTACTGCGACAAGCACCACAAAGCAGGCGGTGCTGGAAGCGGCCACTGATTCATCCTACACATTAGGCATCGGTGTGGAACAGATGTGCACACAGCACGTCATGCAAAATGTGCCGGATGCCTGAAGAGCCGCTTTGAAATCCAGCGCAGCGCGAGAGCGAGGACTGCAGGGTCCCGCCACAGCCCTCGCCCTTTGTCTGCACGCTCTGCACAGACTCCGTGCATTGATTAGCAGAGAGGAGCTGCTGAATTGATTTAGAATCACGCATAGCTGATGTTTCTCTTGATAGGTGTTTTATCTGGTTTTCTATGTTGCTTAAAAGTGACTTTAAAGAGGCAAAAGCTCATCTGAAATCTGGAACCAAAAATGTGCTCGCTAAGGACAAAAGTGCCTACGCTGATGAAGCTGAGAGAGGTGCTGGGGAAGGTAAAACCCATGTCACCTGGAGGTGTCTCAGTTCTGAAACAAGAAATGAGGAGCCGGTAAGTGAGGCTGGGTCACTCCAGCTTGGAACTCAGGGGTACAGGCACAGAACAGTCCCTGTGCCAGGCCCTCACCTCCATTAGGGCACTGCAGACAGCTGTAGCTTCTCCCACTTCTGCTACGAGCAGCATCTTTGTAGTTTCCTCTTACAAAGGATAAACTGAAAGCTAGCAGTTTATCCCAAAAATAAAGTTAAAAAATAAAGTAAAACAAGAGGGGACCCTGGACATTGAGGATTCAAAGTAGTAAGAATGACAAGATTGAGAGATGTTTTAAACAAGAGCATAGTCTGCAAATGGTACAGAGGAAGCGTGACTGTCTCATTGCTACAATACAGCTTGTGGAGCTACAGAGCCTTTATGAAGAACCTTTCCCTTAATCAGTGCCCTCAGCTTTTAAAATGATTAGACAACAAGTAGAATGTTGGTGCTCACCATCAAGAAGTATTACTGCACAGGCTGAGGAAAGGGTGAAAAGTTACCAGATGAGCATGTGTTATCTTGCTGTCCTTCATCTTGAGCAGCACACAGGAGATAACTGTATCAGGGCAAACCAGCATCACTAATATGTCCTTCCCTTAGTGTCAGCCTGAGGGAGGACACGGTTATGACCTGGGTAAAGGTATTACCCAGTTATACCACCAAGGAGCTTTCCTGTAGACTAAGGGCAAGCATCAGATGCTCATGACCAGCTGGATTAGCCAGCTGGAAGAAAAGGCACAGGAAGCAAAGGAAACTGGAAATTTTAGCAACACTGGTATGGCTGAGATGCGGCAGCAGAGGAGCCAGAGCCTCTGGGTTTGTTTGCATATAAAACAAGTAATGAACTTCATACAGTTAAGGGAATTCTAACCATCTAGTAGATCCAAAATCAGGGTAGCTCTGCCTGCAAGGACAAGGGGACCACACAGCCCCATGTCCTGCTGGCTGACAGGCAGGACGGTGTCACCAGAGGGGAGGGGAGGGGACGGCTGCAACCTCCAGGCTGGGAGCCATCTGTCAGCCCCGGAGGGGAGGGAGGGAGGCTGCGGCTTT
>NW_010340930.1:17864-24052 GCF_000700745.2 Antrostomus carolinensis
CTCAACAAATTAAGCCCCCAAGAACTGCCAATCAACAGTTGATATTGGCTCAAATCCCAAAAGGCACAGAGCTGCTGCAGGGCCGATTCCTGCACAGCCTGATCCCTTGGCGAATGCAGCTGCCTTCCTGGCGGAGGCTGCTCCCCGGAGCCCTGTCCTCCTCTGAGCCCATCCTCCCAGGTGGCTAAAAGCAGATAGAGGAGCCACATAGGACAGCTGAACCACTTTTGGAGAATATAAAGCCTCTGACATCAGAAGTAATTGCACATCTCTCATCTTAGAGGCTGGGTAAGTGGGACCTTGAGAGTGAAGGACCATGGCTGGAGGAAGGAAGGACATGGGGCACAAAAGTGCAAGAGAAACAAACCATGAGGAAATGGGGGTCTTGAAGGAATGGCACCTGCCACACAGGCAAGGTGGTGGGGAAAAGAGGGGGGGCTGATGGGGAAGTGGTGAACAGATAGTAAGTTACAAGAACCACATTGAGATCTCTGTGGAAGAAGGATAAAAATAGAGGGAGCTCAAAAAGAGGAGAGAAACTGAAGAGCTGCATATAAGGAGAGAGTGGGAAGAACACCACCATTGATACAGGGACCAAAGTCAGGAGACTGCTAGTGGATAAAAGTGCTATGCAAGGTCTTCACCTCCATCAGGAAGGGCTTAACTATCCATATGTTAAAAAGAAAACAGTAGAGAAAACCCAATGGCTTAGAGCTTTCCATTGCAGGGGAGCCGGCGGGCACCACCAACTCCTGAGGAGCTCTCCAGGGGAGGCACACGGCTCTTCCTTTCCAGAATTACAACAGACTTGCTGCACAGAGCAGCGTGCCCGCAGCAGGGTGTGTTGAGGGGGCCATACGGCTTCCTATGGATGCATGTTTTGAAGTGACTATCAGAAGTGCTCACGCACATGGATTAGCCCCATAAAGAAAAACAGAATTATTCTGCCCATTAGGAAAGGCTACAACCTGTCACAAACTTCACAGTGGGGCCATACCTGTGAGTGTGCGTTTAATTTACTGAGATATCGATACTATAGAAGAACAAAAATCCAGTCATTAATGTAGAGGGAGAAAAATCTGTTTAAAATATATTTTAATTAAGTTACATAGTAAGCCTCTCTATCCTAACATGGCTTCTACGATGACTTAACCAAATGCACATAACTATAGACAGGAGTTACTGAATGTATTTAAATAATAAGAGGATTTCTGGAATTATTTAGAAAATGAATTAAGAGTATTTGTCATTCAGCAGCGAACAACTACTTGTGAGTCAGGTGACTTAAATACATTTTAATCCAAATCATTCAGGGTATTAACAATGGTTTTATTTGGATTTTAAAAAAACAATTCTTTAGACTAACAAGTGAATGTTCCATCTTCTAGAGACAATGAGAAAATAGATAAACCAACAAGGTACTATCAAAATTTGATGGTCTTTCTCTTAAAAAACAGACTGAAGGAAACACAATAAAAGCATATACTTACTGAACACTGCAATTTAAATGGTTTTGTATTAGTAGTGAAAGTAGCACATGTGATAAGGTCTGGGTCGTCGCCTTCATTCCACTGTGCCAGGATACTGTCATAATAAACAGATACGCCAGCCTTTGACAGTGCCTCCTGAACAGCACTTTCGATTTCGTTGTTGTTAAGGCAAGTAACATTTGAGCTGAGTGGAGGCTGTACGAGATGTATGCGAGAACCATTAATTCCAAGAGATAAGAGGGTTTCTACCGTGGTGTAAATGTCAATTGTATTCCCATAGACAATAACGTTCCCTAAGGGGGAGAAAAAAAAAAGAAAAAAGGAAAAAATTTCTAAGACGTACAATGAAAACCTTATTAGTATAACTCAGATGATAATAACACGAAATTGCTCTCTTTGACCCTCTTATTTCTCTGATGCTATGAAGCAAACAATGTTACCTAGCAACAGTAGCTAAGATAATTTAGTGAAGAATCTGCACAAAACATCCCACAAAGTAGGCAAGTACTTAACACAGAAGTATGACATTCATTCTGACCCCATAATTTGAAATTATTTTGATTGAAAATCCTCTAGGGGAAATAAAACCCCACGTTTTTTTATTTTGTTCTCCCCTCCCTCCTCAATTTTCCTCATTCAAAGGACTTGTTGGGGAGGGGGACAGGAGAAAATTAGATACATCATGCAGAAAAAACCCACAAACTGGGCCCTGATGAAGTTACAGAAAACAAGCCATTGTGCAATATGGGAGGTCACCAGCGCTGCTGCTTCCTTCTGCAAAAGCCTAATCTCCAGACAATGGAGTCGCCCCTGCAGACGTACCCCTGTGCCTGCTGCTTCCTATCTGCCGTCTTGTCTCACCCAACTGCCCCACTGAGGGGCACAGGCAGCCGATGGGCTGACAAGGAGCGGCTGGCAGCTCTGTGCTGCTCTTTGAAGACAGCTGCCTCCCTCCCATGCACATCAGAGAAAGCCCCAAACCTAAATGCCTCAAGTACGTGCTCCAAACCAGCCAGCCTCCGTCCTTGCACGCTGCCCAGAAACCAGCAAGCTTGAGACAGATCAGTCGGTATGAAAACAGCGTTTGGATATTTGCAGTGCATTGTCACTAGAGCAGAAATCGCTATTTAAACCAGCTCCATCTTTCCACCCCACTGGGTGAAGGGAGCTCTGATCCACAGCTCCCACCTTCCAGGGAGTGCCCTTATCTACAAAGCCGCAGGCTGTACTGTAGGATCTTGCAAAATCTCTTATTGAAGCGGTGCCACTTCAAACTGCACAGTTAAAGCTGAGAGCAAACATGTGAGGATGAGGGGGAAGCAGGTTCTGTGTGAGCATGATGTGACACTCCAGCCTAATGGCTAAAGCCCTCCTGGCAAAGGGGGAGGCAGAGCCGGGATGCATTGGAGCATCTGTGCGCTTTATTTAAGGATGGTTTAATATAAAACACAAACATTCCTCTGAGCAGAGACTGAAACGTGCTCCTCTGCTCCCTGTTCCCTCTGTCTCCCTGCTTGGAATAGGAACCTTTTTTCTACTCTGTGATCCACGAAGCCTTCAAGTAATTCATGGAAAATGGCACAGCTCTCACAGGACAGACTGGGAACTCCTTTCCTGGTGGCTATGAGGGCCACAACCAAGCTCCTGCCCGAGCAAAGGAGGACCAAGCCCAGCCTTGTGGGCTCCTCCGTGCACGCAGCAGAACGATTGCACAAAACCACCAGCTCTGTGTCTGTGCTGTGTTCAACCGCCCCAGCACCCAGCTCAAGCTTCAAGGCCAAGGTAGATGGAGGAACACTCAGCCTGTGAATTTTAACAGGCTTTCAGTAAGACATCAGCTCCTACACATTAAGTCTGATGGATGTTTCAGTGCGCTCAGAATCTGATCTGTCAGTACAAGGATACATCAAATGCACGTTCCCGTTACATTTAATGTCCCATACCTGGGCAGTGCTGCTGGTCAGCAGGTGCATTTATTGCTTTTTGGGAAATCCCTGGCAGAAATAGGAAATAACTGAGCCATAGCTACACAAGCGAACATGTAAATCCTTGCAACAGAGGACATCATACACTCCAGCATGGAGCTGGGAGAAAGGAAACTGCAGAAAAGCTAACACCCCCCAAGTGTCCATTTTCCAGGTAAGGTGTAAACCAGAAGAAGCTAGTGCACAAATGTCAGGCCACCCTGGGCTTGTCCAGTCTCAGATTGAAGCTGAGGGATAACACAGAGAATGCAGGGCCTTGTATGAGAAGACTGATGATATGGCAGTAGTTTCTCTATGAGCTCTACAAAAATAACTTGTAGTCTGGCATTGAAGGAAAAGTATAGGGTGGAATGTACTAAAGAGAAATCAGTGTTGAAACACATGAAGTGTTTCAGGAATGGCCTTTAATTGACACAAACAGCAGCTGGCACTGGCTCCCTTCAGACTACATAGCAGTAACTGCAATCAGAATTTGGACAAACAGAGACTTTCCTACATAACTGGCTTGATCTTGACTTTGGGCAGCATTTGTTTTCCTACATGGCACTGCAGTAAGCAGTGATGAGCAGGTACGGGAGTGCCTCATGCATAACTAACTTGCATGTTTATTTCGGCATTGGCATTTACATCTCACTACAAGTGACAGCATCCCTTACAACCTAAATTTTGCTGTTTCATAGGCTAAACTGATTTCACTGGGACCACATTTACTGCATGAGACACAGAGCAATACTAAACAGAGTATTCACAAGCCCTAGCTCACAAGAATATTAATGATAAAAATTGTTAACCAATGTTTTATCACTCCCCTTTGACTACAAGGTTATTTTACTTGTCCATATCCATCTGACTACTTGTAGCTGCCAAATAAGCATCTCCTCATAACTGCCAGAGAAAAGAATTGCCCTGTGATTATACATGCTTGGAAATGATGGCAAGCATGTTTTTACTGTTCGCTTCAATGATCAGAGGGACAGAACAATTTTACCTGCAAATCTATTCATCTGAAATCATAACGAGGGAGTCTTACTACTTTAATAAATATAATACAGAATACATATAATGTGTGATAATGGGAATTCCATCCAATGTGTACATTGCCACGCTGACTTTCCAAGCCAGAAGAACCCTTTCTGCTGCTTGTGCCTGCCAGGACACCTATCTGTTGGCAGTACTGTTCTCATGGGAGAGGCAAAAAAGAAGGAAGACTTGTGACTGATCTGTTTTTTTCACCGCTGCAGTAGGGTGCAATGCAAGTTTGCAGGTGAAATACAAACTTTGACACATTCATTTTTAGTAATCTAATGTTCTAATAGTGCAGGTAAGATTGTGGTATGTGATTGCTGACAGCTTTACATTACATCTACACATTTTCAAATAGCAAGTGGTGAGAAACACAAGCAGCTGAAGAGGATGCAGTGGCTGGGAAAGCGGAATGAGAAGTGCTTACCAAAAGCACAGCTTAGCAAAGTTTTATTCTGACTCTAAGGGAAGCAAGTCTGGGCAACTGAGAGATCCTCATCATCGGGCAGAAGCAGCCTCTTTGGAGGGAAGTTCCATTATTACATTATATGTTGGCATCTCTCTATATACGAGATCAGACTCAAGCCCTGCATTTCTCAAGGAAAATTAAAATTCTGTTTTATATGGTAATATTAAATACAACTGCATTAGATCAAGGAAAGCAATGCTCCTTTACTGACCTCCTGTAAATCAACAATTTACTGTTTCTGCTTATTACAATATTAGTGGCTTTTTAGATTACAGTGCTAGTAGTCTAGGAACTACAGATATTCATTATGGACTGAAATTATGTTCACTGGACAGATAGCAGTTCCTCAGGATGCTTTTATTATTTAACTACATGAAAATGTATCTATCTGTGAGTAAACATAATAATCTTCCATGGAAAAAAGCAGCCATAAATAAAGATTGTTAGAGTAGTTTTATCATTTATTACTAGAATGTCAGCGTTCTGCTGCAGAGCAGGATCATTCATTTTCCACAAGTGGAAGCACAAGATTTCAGTGACCCTAGCATGACCTAAATCTTTTTCATTTGCAAAAGCTAAAGGAGAAAACCAGTATTAGCTAAAGCATCAGTGGCTCCGGTTGGTGATTCATGCACTGGAATTTTAATGCGTTAGTATTCCTACAAACATGCTTTTAATAAGGCAGTAAACTATGTTTAGGTAAAGAGAAAAAATAATTGCTCCATTTTGGGCCATTAAAGCAGTTTTGTTCCTTACTTTACTTCCATCCTACTTTTTATTTTCATGGAAAGTGCAGAGCTAATAGGAGATGAATTTCAATTAGTCACAATTACAGTTATAATAGGTTACATGCATTAGGCGGCTGGGTTTCATCAGAGAAGCCGCAGCGGCAGAGGGCAGCCGTTGGGGCTGGTGCTCATGCTGCTCCCAGGCCCTCGGCAGCAGGATGCCCTTCCAGAGCTGCCAGCATGACCAGCCCGGGGCAAAGGCCTCTGGCCCCAGCTTGGGGGACCCTGCTACAGCCCACCACGCTGCAGCCGGCCAAGGAGCTGACAGTGGCAGACGTGGCTCGCTGCTTCTCCCATGGGCTCCTCGGCAACACCTGCTGCTGAGTGCCGGCCAGCTTCCCCCCTGCACCTTGCCTATCCAGAGGGGCCCAGGGAGGAAGGCTGCAGCAACCACACTGCTGCCCATCCTTGGCAGCTCTGTTGGGTTTGGGGG
>NW_010340931.1:0-246 GCF_000700745.2 Antrostomus carolinensis
GCTGCCGGGCCAAGACCGGCCGTAAGAGCCGCTGCGACCCGTGCTGCCCCGCAGCCGAGCGTGGGGGGAACGGGCTGTTCGGGTACTTCTGGCGCCCGGACGGTGATTCTGCTCCTGGCAGAAGTCCGGCCCGGTGCCCCGGTGTGTCCCCGCGCTGGGGAGCAGGTGGCTCTGGCTCCTCCGCGGTGCTGGGCTGGTGGCCGGGCCGTGCTGCAGCTCTCGGGCTGTGCCCCTCTGCAGAGGGGG
>NW_010340931.1:408-17605 GCF_000700745.2 Antrostomus carolinensis
ATGTTGTATCTCAGTAACCACACAGCTCCCGCTTCTCTGAGCCACAGCCCAGACCAGTGACAGGCTCAGAGGCACACGGGCTTCCCAGAGGCTGTCTTTCCTTTTGGCTTATCCTGTTGTCCTTGTTTTGCTAGGCTAGGGCTAATTTTCTTCTTAGTAGCTAGAAAGCACTGTGTTTTGGTTTCAGTGTGGGATTTGGTATGAGAAGAATGTTGGTAATGTACTGATGTTTTCAGTTGCTGCTGGAAGCCCAAGGACTCTGTGTTTTGCTGGTCTGCAAGTGCAAAGGACTGGCTGGTTGGGAAGTGTAGTAGTAAACCCAGAACTGACGTGGATATTCCATATCATATCATGTCATGTTCAGTATATTAACAAGGGTTGAGTGGAAAGTGGGGGGACTTTCTCAGGCACTGCTTGGGCTCGCTGTCTGGGATTGCAGGTTTGGGGTTTCTTTTTGTTCCTCTGGGATCGCTGTCGGTGAGTGGTGAGCAATTGTAGTGTGCATCACTTATTTGTATACATATATATTGTTATTATCATTACTATTTTAATTTTATTTTACTCTAATTATTAAATTGTTCTTATCTGAGTTTACAAGTCTCCTCACCTTTACCCCTCCAGTTCTCTCCCCTGTTCCCTGGGGGGGTGTGAGCAGCTGTGTTGTGTTTGTTAAAAGTTAAGTAAGTGAAACTATCACACCTGTGGGGGCTGAAGTGGAGGCGGTTTTTGTGCTGCTTCCTCGAGTCTCTCCAGTGGTGGGACTGGAGGTTCCTTCCTATGGAAGAGGTCATGGAAACAGGTTGTAAATGAGGGTGCTGAGGCAGGCTCCTGTGTCACCCCACCTTTGTTGCAGTGTACCTGGAGACGTACGGCTGCCAGATGAACGTCAATGACACCGAGATCGCCTGGGCCATCCTGCAGGAGAATGGCTACGCCAGGACCAAGGAGCTGGATGAGGTAAGGCCCCTTGGCAGCTCTCCGGCGGCGCGGGTGTCAGTGCCAGGCTTTGCCTGGAGCGCAGTCCTGCGGGAGGTTGTGGTTTTTTGCAGTCTTAAGTTCAGTGGAGTAAAGGAAACGATTTCATAACTGTGCCAGAAAGCTGTGGGGTGGTTTTTTTTTATTTTAAGCTGCTGAGCTCCCTCTCAGTTGGAGAGCAGTCAGACACAGTGGGGTACTCCTGACTCATCTTTGAGTTTACTTCTGCCGTTTAATGGAAGACTCTGCTTGTCTGCTGTTAGTTTCTCACACCTTTGTTGAAACCCACCACATGCGTGGGCAGATCTTTTCACTAGGTTAAGTGAGTTTTATAGTCTCCCTCACCAGGTTACCTGTGCAGGGCATGAGGACTTCCCATTTGGCTTTTACAAGTTCTTCCTTTTTGTTGTTTTCAATGTAGGCAGATGTGATTCTCCTTGTCACCTGTTCCGTGAGGTAAAGAGACTTTTGTCGCTGCTGGTTTTGGATGATTTTTAAGGAATTACCATTTGAAAACCAAGGTGATAGATGTGTTGTGTGACAAAAAGAGCATGTGGATGTGAAACTGCCTGTTGAGTTGAGGGAAAAGCCAGCTGATGCTACGATGTGTAACGTCAGTTGTGCTGTGAATTGGTTTTCTATATAGTGAGAAGCTCTTTGGCAGTACAAATTCTGTGCAGGTGCCACGGGCAGTTAGAGACCTGCACAGATCACATGTGTTTTAATTTTATTTTTTTTAATCTGTCTTGAAGTGACTGTCTCTAGTATAGGGTCTGTACTTCAGAAATTTGGGAAATACGTTTAGGGGCAATTTGGGATGTAAATATATTAAGACCTTTGCTTGTTTTTATGAATGCAGATGTCAAGTGCTCATTGTCACTTGCAAGGTAGCTCATATTGGCTGGCTAAGGCAGATTTTTTTTCTCCACAAGAGCTTCATTCCTGAGTTGTTTCTGCAGTGTAGAGGCTCCCAAGAGAGGGAAGCAATAGTAGATAAGATGGAGTCAAGACATAATCCAGACAGCACAAATGTCACTTTCATGTGCCATCAGATCTGTCAGGTGGATGATTCCCTGTCTTTAGCTGAATTCTGTTAAAGCACTTGGGCTGTTTCATGTGGAGGATTGTTAAAGTGGAACAATTGGAATAACCTCTGTTTTCCTGGCTCCCCAGGGAGAAGGCAGAGCAGGCTATCTGGAATCGCCTGCGGCACCTCAAGGCGCTGAAAGCCCGGCGGCAGCAGGCTCGCTCACCTCTCCGCATCGGGATTCTAGGTACCTGGCGGGATGCGCAGCGGCGGGTGGCACGGGCTGTTGTGCCACATCCCATCCTGCTGCGTTTCTTCTTCCCCTCTGGCAGCATCAAACCTTTCTGCAGGGTGAAAGCAGCTAGTGAAGGGGCGTGGAGGTGTCACGGAGGGTGGGCATTTCCTCACAAGGACCCTTCTCCTTTGGTGGCAGGATGCATGGCTGAGAGGCTGAAGGAGGAGATTCTGCACAGGGAGAAGCTGGTCGATATTGTGGCGGGCCCTGATGCCTATCGTGACCTTCCCCGGCTGCTGGCCGTGGCAGAGTCTGGCCAGCAAGCTGCTAATGTCCTGCTGTCTCTAGATGAGACTTATGCAGATGTTCTGCCTGTCCAGACGAGCGCAGGTGGCACAACAGCGTTTGTGTAAGTACCTTATTTTCCTCTGCGTGTTTCTGTGGTGCTGGTTTGGAAATGCTGCTGTGCAGAACAGACACGTGGGTGACAGCAGCTACCCAAGAGATGCAATGCCTGGTCACACTCGCTCCTGGCAGCCCAGAGGCACGAGTCTACCAGAGTGTGTGTTTGCTGCTGCTTCGCTGTCTGACTGAGCCCTGGAGACTGCCCCGTGCTTTGGCTGTTTGTGGGCTTCTCTCACTCTCCTTTGAGAATGTTGACTGTTTAAGCCTGGTGCTGCACCGAGTGATTTCTGTCCCACTGATGTTTCTACCTTTCTAAAGTCTGTGCCTCTCTCATCCCCTGCCTGCTGCTGTGTCCTGCCCCAGCTTCTCCTATTTAATTCTTCTAATCCTCCAGGCATTGTATCTGCTTTTTTTGTTTCCCTTTGTCCAGTTTTGATAATAAGATTCCCAAACACAAAACCAGACTCTGCTCAGTGTGGCCATAGAGTACAGAGTCACCCTCTGCAGAGACAGGATGCAGAAGGATCTTTCATCACTGCTGGATTGCAGTGCAAATCTATGTCTCATGAGTTCCTTTCCAAGTTTCTTGGAAGTGTGCATGGAAAATGAGGAGGTGTTGGCTAGGGGCAGGCAGAAGTCAGCTCTGACTGGAACGGTGTGTCAGGGGAAGCTGCAGAGCTGTGTTCAGAGGTGGTGCTGTGTGTGCTGCGGGCCAAGGGAGTTTGCTGAAGGCAACAGAGCTGGGCCAGGTCAAAGCAGGGCAGGATGCAACGTGGATGATTCTTCCGGAGCGATCTTAGCTCAACCTGTACGTTGCCTCTCGGCAGATCTATCATGCGGGGCTGTGACAACATGTGTAGCTATTGCATCGTGCCCTTCACCCGGGGCCGAGAAAGGAGCCGCCCCATTGCGTCCATCCTGCAGGAAGTGAGGATGCTCTCGGATCAGGTGAGGCCAAACCTCCTTCCCACCTGCCCCAAACCTGGGGGGAAGGATGCTTCTTGGTGAAAGCATTTTCAGCGTTGCCTTTGACCGGTGACAGCGCCTTTAGCTGTGGAGATGAGGTTACCATGGGGTTCCACCAGTTGCTTCTTGATTCCCCTTGAGACAGAGAGGGAAGAGAGGATTTCCCCTGGGGACTCCTTTCTGAAGTAAAACCGTGGCTGCCTTTGCAGCTTAGCAGTCCTCACCAGGTTATATTTTTTCCTCTCTCTTTATTTTTGTAGGGAGTGAAAGAAGTGACCCTTTTGGGTCAGAACGTCAACAGCTTTCGAGACACGTCTGAGGTGCAGTTTCAGTCAGCTGCTGCCCCAGGCCTCAGTCGTGGCTTTAGCACAGTCTACAAAGCCAAACCAGGAGGCTTGCGCTTTGCACATCTTCTAGACCAGGTTTCTAGAATTGATCCAGAAATGAGGATCCGTTTCACCTCTCCACACCCCAAGGATTTTCCTGATGAGGCAAGTGTAAAATAAACACCTGGACCTCTGCTTGCAGGCAGGCAGGCAGCTCTGAACTGCTAGACCTGGGCTGTGCTTCCTTCCCAAAGGGAATGCAGAATCCCAGAATGGGAACAGCAGCTCCTGGGAGGGGAAATGTTTGTAAAGCCGGAAGGTTTGCAATTTGCTGGCTTTTACCTGGGGAATACTCTTCCCCTTGGCATCCTGGTAGAGTTGAGCTGTCTATGACATTGTCACCTGATTGCCCATCACAGGTCCTGCAGCTTATCCAGGAGCGACACAACATCTGCAAACAGCTTCACCTCCCAGCCCAGAGTGGAAGCACCCAAGTCCTGGAGGCCATGCGACGAGGGTGAGTGATCGCCCCGGCCAGTCCTGTGTCCTGCCCTCTGATTTAGGGTGCTGGTTTCTCCTCATGGATGTTATGGTTTTCTGATCAACAAATCCATGTCTTGTTCATTGCAGATACACAAGAGAAGCATATTTAGAGCTTGTACACCACGTGCGTGAGTCCATTCCAGGTAGGGGCTCCCTTGAGCTTGGTCTGAGCTCAGCACAGCTGTGTCTTACTGGGCGTTCTTGAGTGGAGTGTGCCTCTCTTCCTTGAGGGAAGAGTAAAGTTGTGTCTCTGTTACAGGGGTGAGCTTAAGCAGTGATTTCATTGCTGGCTTCTGTGGAGAGACAGAGGAAGATCACCAGCAGACTGTGTCCTTGCTGCGGGAAGTCCGCTACAACGTAGGATTCCTGTTTGCCTACAGCATGAGACAGGTGAGTGCAGGACCTGGTGGAGAAGATTTTATCTCTGGGTATCTCACCTGATTCCTGAGTGCTATTTCTCACAATAAGACACACACAAAAAAAAAAAAAGGTTGTTGAAAATAATACCTGAAGACATGGTATATCGGTAGATTTTTTTACTTGCATGCCGCGCTTCTAAGGTGTGTGGTTCTGCAAGGGCCACCTTTGTGCCTGAAAGGGTTCAGCTCCCCTGTGTGAGTGTCAGGGTTGATCAGTGATTGGGTGACTTGGTTCTGCAGATGCTCCACAGTGATTGCAGTGAAGCAGCCGTGTCTGTGGAGACCTGGCTGCAGGTACATTTTTCTTTGCTGATGAGAAGTTGTGCTGATGTACAGAGACTCTGATTTTTCAGAAGGTATTTCCATGAGAAGTGGGTAGCTGACAAGTCTGCATTAGAATGCTTCCCGTAGTGTAATGCTTCCTCTTCTGACAGGGAAGAGGACAGGAGGTTGGGAAACATAAAGAAGCAAAGGAGTATGGATCACCTCTCAGCACATGGGGCTGGAAGTAGTAGAATCCATTGCCTGTCACTGTGGACAGACCGACAACAGACACATCTCACATGGGAGCTGCAGAAGCTTCTGCTTCACACAGCCACTGATACTCAGGGCCTGACATCAAACCTTCCAACCCCTACTGTTCTTAGATTCTGTGATTCTACCAAAAAGGTGGTGCAGGAAGAATGTGAGGAACTTGGGGATGTTGCTGGTGCTGAAAATGTTCCTTGAGATTGTAAATACAAACTGTAATGTGTGGAAAGATGTTGCTTGAAGGGCAGCCAAGCTGGCTGGGGTCAGACAAGGTTCTGATCTCAGTCTGGTGGTTGAGGAGCCACATTTGCTTTGTCTGTTTACAGAAAACCCGGGCTTATCACCGGCTGCAGGACGATGTGCCTGCAGACATCAAACAGAGGCGGCTGGAGGAGCTCATCGCTGTCTTTCGAGAGGAGGCTGCACGGGCGAATGACGCGATGGTGGGCCAGTCTCAGCTGGTGCTGGTGGAGGGGGTGAGTGTGCCTGGAACAGCATTGTCCTTCTCCCCTCTCGCTGGCCGAGAGGCTCATGGGCTGTACACAGCAATCATCACTCCTGCCTTCCCTTCTCACTTTCCCTGTGCAGTCCTAGGACACCAAGACTGTGTCTTCACACTTAAGTAGACAGCCTGATTTTTGCAGAGCACTGGGCTGAGCACAGGGGGATAGGACAGGTTAGAGCTGTGTCTCTACCCAAGCACTGCATTAGTGCAGGCTGTGACACTTTGGTGTGTGGGTGTGAACACAGCAGTGCTGGCTGTGGGACTTTGTTAGGTGGCATGTGTAACAGCGTGGAATGTGGATTTGCATACCGGCAATAGCGCTCTATTAATTCCTGAGGTAGCAAAGCCCATCAGTGGATCGGAGCTGTTGCCATGCAGGTAACATTCCCTGTCCTCCTTTCAGCCCAGCAAGCGCTCTGCCTCGGAGTTGTGTGGGAGGAACGACGGCAACATCAAGGTGATCTTCCCTGATGCCGAGACAGAGGATGCTGTGGGCTGCCAGGCTGCGGTCCGAGCCCAGCCCGGGGACTATGTGATGGTGAAGGTGACCCATCTACAATACTTATTTCCTTGGGCTCTTTTTCTTGCACGCTGCTGTTCTCTAAAGCAGCTGCTGCCAGGAGAGCCTAAAATTAGAACTGATCCTCCTCAGCCTTCCTGTTACTGAGGACTGTTGTGCTGTTTCTTTCAGGTAACCTCTGCCAGCTCTCAGACCTTGAAGGGAGTTCTGCTCTGTCGTACCACGCTCTCCCGCTCTGCGGCTTGTCATTGAGGTGTCCCTGCTGCCAGTGGACAGAAGCAGCACATTTTCTCCAGGAAGAAACAAGGAAGTTTGGTCAGGTGGAGGGTGGGGTAGAAACAGGGAGATATATGTATATTTAAAAAATACATTAAATAATAATAATTTTTTAAAATTATGTGAATATCTGTTTTGACAACAACCTACCCCCCACAGATCTGTGCAAGTTTGTAGGCAAAAGGGATGGAAGCTGTGTATGGACTTGACAAACCCAAGTACCATATGATCTTGTATTTTCACTCACTCTCAGGCTTGACCCACCCTTGCAGTGCCCCAGGTCTGTCCTCTGTCCTATATCACATCCTCTAATGCAGCCCAGCCTGAGAAACTGATGTCTGCAGAGCAGGTCATTCCTTCTAGCTCAGTTGAATTTAGGAGCTGCAAAAACTGGTAGTGACTAGTAAATACAGCTCCAGTACCTGCTGGAGAATGGCAGGGGTACTGCTGAAGGGAATGAAGACCTCTGAGAACAGGAGAAGATTGTGATGAATTCTTTCCAAATATTGGTAACTTCCCTATTTGCAAAATGCTTGGAAAGGGTGAGTGAGAACCTGCACCGTGCTGTGTGATGGAACATGGCACCGAGCTGTGGAATAGAAAGTGATGTTAATGGGCCTGAGTGATGCTTAACCCGTGGTACCCGAGGGTGAGGGAATGCAGCCCCTGCACTGGGTTGTCTGGATCCAGGTTGGAGAGGGAGGATTTCCCTGTCCAGGCCTAAGGGGATGTGTGGTCAGGGGCTGGCTGCCAGCCCAGGGTGATCTCCAACCTGTTAAAACTTCAGAAGCAGCTTTGTAGTCCTGGTGTCTGTGGATGTCCTTCCCTTTGCTCCCTAGAGGAGAGAAATGGTTGCACCAATTTAAATGGCCAGTAACTGTAAGTGCATCTTAAAGTTCCTTGTTTTTATCAGCCTGCAGCTAAGCTTGGCCACACTGTGTCATATTCCAGCCTGGTCTGCTAAATTGAAACAAATACCTGTAACTTTCACTTGTAAGTAAACTCTCTCTTGAGAGATCTGAGAAAGAATCATCCCTTTTAATACAGATAATCATGTTATTAAAAGAAGTCATTGTAAAAGGCTTTATGCAGTGACAAATTTTGAAGGAGCAGCTGATCAGCTCTTATTAGAGCAGTCACTATGTGAATTTGCAGAATTTTTAAATAAGCATGAAAGGGTTTTGCTAGAAAGTCTTCTCTCCTCAGCTCTTTGTGGGATATAATTGAATCTCTTTGAAAACAGCGTGGTTCACTGAATATTCATTCGACCTCAGTTTAGGAAACAAAAACGTTTTGCTTATTGTCTCAGAGCTGGTTCTCTTACAGAAGTGAATCTGCACAGTCAGCACTAGTCCGTGTGGGTTCTGAGGTGCTAATAGATATATGGTGCCGTTCTGCTCTCCTGCCTCCAGATGGGAAAGTGTCTTGGGGCCCAAATTCACGAAGCTGTGCTGCCTGGGGAGTGCAAGCCTTGCACCAGTGGGTTTTTAAGGAAGAGGCAGGGAGCAGCTGTTTGGTTTGAGGTACCAAAGGAAAGAGCAGGATGTATAAGCATCATCCCTCAAAGGTGACAAGATGTGCTTGCTAATTAGAACAACCAGGTAAGTGGCCCTGTTTTAGCAGCCCGGTTTTAACTGCCCCACCGCATTTCTTTCAGCATTATTTTTCCCATATTTTCCATATGCATCTTGAAGCCACAGCCCAAGCCAGCAGCCCCTGGAAAGGGCTGACACCCACCTTTCACTGCTCATTTTGACCTTGTCCCCACAAGCACCTGTTCCAAGTGAGACAGGCAGCCCCAGTGTGCCCTCCCCGCTCCAGCTTTGAGGCCAGCTGTGGTCGTTTTACAATCATTATTTTAAGTGCAAGAGACTAATGAGGAGGAGAGCTGGGTTTTCCATTTTGATGGGAAGGTGATAATGCTGGCTGCACAGACTCCCCAAGGAGCCGTAGCACTTGCCATTTGCCTCGCCTCCTTAGTTTTTATAGGCATCAGGAATGGAGGCCGAGGTCTGAAGGCAGCGAAGTGTCCGTGAGGAAGCGCTGACAGTGACCTTGCAGGCTGGGTGAGTGGTTTGGCGCTGCCTGAAAGCGGGAATGGTTTTTTCTCAGGGGTTAGAGGTGGGATACGGTTTCTGTATCACTTGTCCCAAGACTTGGTCCCTGAGTTTGGCTGTTGGGAAAGATGAACTTCTGCCTCGTGCTCGTTCTGGTGCGTTTCTCTTCCCACTCTGAACTGGGATGAGAGTTCCAAAAGCCACAGGATTTTAACTGTCCCACTCTGGTTTATACCTGTACCTTTTAGATTGGATATGAGGAAGAATTTCTTCCCTGAAAGTGCTGCTGAGAACAGGTCTGTGCTGTCCCTCGTGCCAGGCCAGTGGCTGCAGTGACAGTGAGCCCGAGTGCAGGACGGTACTGCTGAGCTCTGCAGCCCCTGCCCTGTGACTTCAGCCACTCAATTTGTTTTAATCTTGTTTCTGATTAGAGTCAAGTCTTGTTCTGAGCGCAGCCTCTGCTGCCAGAACAAAGCAGCTCTGGAAACATTCTCCTTCACCCCTTTCTGACCCCAACTCCCTCCTGTTCACAACAGGCTGGGGCTGGGCTTGTAGGCAAGTGTCAGGTAGATCTTAGTGTTATCCAGTGAATCACCACCAGTAACAGCAGCCCCAGTGCTCTGCCCTGTCCCACAGCCCCTCGTGTGAGTGAGGAGATGTGTTGGTCCCTCCAGCCTGTCCCAGGGTTGGGAAGCACCAGGATTTGTGTGATGTCCAGTCTCCTGTGCTGCCCAGGCTGAGCTGTGCAGGACGTGCTGGGCTGTGGTTCCATCCTGATGGCTCAGCCTTTGGCAGTGAGCCCTGCCCAGCCTCTCCAGCAGCTTCTCCTTCCCAGGGGATTGTCCCAGGGTCCCTACTGAGAACAGACAAACCTTTTTTTTTCTGTCTGACTAGTTGTGCCCCAGTTACACCCGTGGGCAAACACTTAACAAGGCATTTGGCAGCTCAGGTTTCCGAGCACAGACCTCAAGTACAGGGATGACATTTACTTTCAAGCATGAGCCATCCCCGAGGCATCTCCTGACACTGGGATTTCATAACATGCACCCTGCACACTTCACTGTGTGTGGAGTGAGGCTGGATGTCACCACGGACACACAAATAGCTCCATGTGGGAGAAAGGTCCATGTCAGAGAGAACAGGAGCTGTTTGTTGTCCGGGTGCCCACACACAGCCCTAAAGAGCAAACCTGTCTGTCCTCAGGTCCCAGCTGTGCTTATGGAGAGGAGACACAGAGCAGTGGGTGCTTGGAGCTGATGTTCATCTCCTCATTGCTGCCCTTTGTTGGCCTAAGGACAATCTCAAAGCAGCCGCCCATCGCTGCGGTGCTGCCCTGCCCAGCCTCGCTCCCTTCCCCAGCGTTCTCCCAGCTGCCAGGCCAGTGCAGTTGGGCTTGTTCCCAGTGCCAGAACTGGCTGTGGTGTGTCACGTCTTCCCCAGATCCCCAGTGCTCCGCAATCTGTTTTCCGTCTGAATATCAATGAAGTTGGAGGGGAAAAGATTGACGTTTGTCCCTGATGGCAGCTTGTAAGCACAGTTTGCTTTAGGTCAGTGAGGACCTGCGCTGCTGAAGCTGTGGCAGGTGATGCTGTGTTGCCTCTGGGCGCTGTGCCCATCAGCCTGCCAGGGGAAAACACTTTCCTTCCCTTTTCTCATGGGTTTTCACTTTGGCAGACAGGCTTCACAGACTTGTTGGCCATTTTCCCCCAGGCCTCTTCCTCCACCTCCTCCTCCTCCTCCTCCTCCCTCGGTCAGTGCTGCTGGGGTCCATGGGGGTTTCCTCTGGGGCTTGTCATCACCATTGCTGAAGCTAGCTCTCTGCATGAAGCTCTGAGGGATTTAATGCAACAGAAAGAACTTTAAAAATATCTTCCATTTATGCAGTTACTTATGTTTTTAGTTCACTCCTTTTTGGAACTGGCTGTGGTCAAGTTCCAGCAGAAGGTTACACCTGCTCCTAAAGCTCCTCTGCTGCAGATAGTGAACTCTGCCACGTGGGACCCAGCCCATGTCCCCCACATTGGGGTCCCCCCACTGTTGTCTTCCCCTCCCGTCCAGCCCCAAGCAGCTCTGCAGCCCATCAGGGCTGGTGCTTCTGTCTGTCTCCAGCCCCTCCCTGGAGCAACGGGGCAATTCTGGGCTGTGAACAGGATGTCAGCGACAGAGATGCTGATGGAGCATGGCAGCTCTGGTTTTTCAGGGGTTTGTGAATTCTGTGTGTATCGTACAAGTCTGTCACAGTAACTGCTGCTCTCTGGGGCTTGGGAGTCCTGCAGCTTTTCCTCCTCCCTTGTGAGCAATTTATTTCCTTTACTGACAGCTAACTATTGACTTCTCGTTCTCCTGAAGATGAGATGCCCTGTCTCATCAGGTTTAAATTAGTTTTATCTTTAGACTTTCCTATTAATAAACTCTCATCGTGGTGTCATTACTTGATATCTATTTTCTGATGATTTTCATTAGTGGCTCTATATCTTCCAGATATTTTTTCAAGCATATTTTTCCTCTGCTGGCTGAGTTATTTAATAGTCAGGCATGGATCAGGGATGTGAAGACAGTCAGACAGGCATGCAGAGTGTGTGCAGGGAGGGTGACAGGGCTGGTGGGGATGGCCACGCACTCCCTCGCTCCATCTCTCTGCATCCCTCTCATCGCCCGCTGAGCTCTGCCACGCTGGGTGCTCTCAAGAGCATGAGTCAATAGAGTCATTAAAATGCCTCCTGTGAGGCGAAGGTGGTGCAATCCGTTTGGACAGCTGCAGTGGACTCTCTTGGGGAAAAAGAGAGAGTGACTTTTGTGTCCCCTCCCGCAGGAGAGGCTGCCCAGGTGCCTGATCCCCTGCCTGGGCAGCAGCTCCAGCCCTTGGGCAATACCCCAGGGCTCAGGTTTCCCGTACAGATCCTCCTTCCCACTCAGAAATCTGGTCAGGGTCGTGCCCCAGGGATGGCAGCGACAGGGCGTCCCGCAAAGGAAAGAGCTTTTGCAGCGTTCCCTGTGCGGGAGATACCGCAGCTTCTCTTCTGCACTGCAAATCCAATGGGGAAAGTTGGGAATTTGTTTTCCACTGGGGAGAAGACAGAAGTGTGGTGGGAACACATCGCTGCACATGGTGATTCGGCTGAGCCAATGTCAGCTGCTGACCCGCAGAGGGACAATCAGAGCATGGCCCAAGCCGATGCCCTCTTCCCTGGCAGCAGCAGCCCTTGATCTGGGAGCCGAGCCCTGAATAAACACAGGGGGTGCGTTGTTGTGTGCCAGCTGCAGGGGATGGCGCCTGGCAGGTTCTCCTCCCTATCAGAGCTTCCTCTAATTCTTCTAGAGCTATAGAATATCCTCTAGTTCTTCTAGAACCTTCCCCTAGGAAATTAGCAGTGAAAGGGAATGATTTCACATTATTCCCAGGAGGTTTGGGACCAGGGTCCCCGTTCCTGCTGGGTCAGAGCTGCCTTCCCCGCCAGCACTGGGAGCACAGGGACTGTGCCTGGAGGGATTTTCCCATTCTACCTTCAGTGGTGTCAAAAGCAAAGCCCATCGGTGTTGAAGACACCAAAATCTCCTTAAGAGCAGGAAAATGCATCCCCTGGGCTGCATTTCCAGGAGTCGCTCGCATGGGACAAGGCAGGGCCAGGGTGGGAAGCAGGGCCGGATCCTGACAAGAAAGAACCTCATTTCTCCACGTGCACCTCTCATGTTAACGAGGAGGAGGAAACTGCCCGAGTTCTTGAAAGGAAACTCTGGTACTACAACAACCCAACATACAGTGACATTTCTAAGGGAGCTGTCAGGGTGTTTCAGGGATGCTCCTGCTCGCCGGGCCTCTGCACAGTCAGGTCACCGAGGAGGACGAGCTTCCCCAGCCCCTGCTGCCGCCTCGCCTGCAAAAATCACTCAGCAAACTGTGCCCAACCGCAGGACGGGTCATTTGCAGCAGCGCCTAGAGTGCTGGGTTTCTGCTGATTAATATTCAGCACACTGCTGTGGGAGTGAAGAGCCAGACAGAATCATCCTCCTCCCCCTTCTGCAGCCAGGAGGATGCCAAGGGTAATGGCTGAAGCACAGAAACCCAAACAGGATTCACCTTCGGGCAAGCTGATGCAGGGTTTTTGAGCCCGAGCAAGATGCTCCATTCTCTTTGGGTTATTTAGCCTCATCTTTTAACCCCTTTCTTCTTTCTTATTTAATTACAGGAAGTCTAAAATAGAATAGTTGGAGGTTTTCTTTGAAGCAATCAGAGCAGACCAGTAGGCATTTAAAAAAACAGTTTCCCTTTAAAAAAATGGAAACGCTGACATTTAAAAAAAAAAGATTCTTCCCATGATTTCATTATCAAAACCCTGTTTTGTGAATCCAGCCACCCCATCAGCTTGGGAAAAGGGCAGCAGGAAACTCCAAGGTGTTCAGAGAAACATTTAAACTCCTGAACGCTCAGCCAGGGCGCGCAGGAGCTGTACGTTAGGCTGCAGGAAAACGGTCTTTCCCCAAAGAAAATTTTGTTCTTTCATGAAAAAAAAAACAACCTGAAAGCTTTTGCTCACAAATCAAATAATTCTATGGGGAACTTGAGCTGAAATACCTGGGTTTTGGCTCAGCTGCACAGGAGCTCTTCACTCCTCCAGTTGAGCCTTTCCTCCCAGAGCCGCTGCTGCATCGCCACCCGCTCAGCCTGGGGGGCCGGGGGTCCCGGCCCCAGCGTGGGGGCTGCCCCAGGGGGCACCAGGGACACGTTTGTTCATGTCAAACAGCTCCCAGCTCGCTGGCAACAAGCGGGGAGCGGGAACAGAGAATAACAGAACCAGCAGCTGAGGGGCAAGGGCAGAATAAATCTGCATAAATACAAATGAGGGGAATATTCATTTCTCACACTGACCACATTGCTGTGGATGCTTCAAATTGCGAGGGAGGCGCGGGGTCCGGCGGGGCTGGGCTGGGCTCACTCGGCTGCAGCTCCTCGTGGTTCCCCACCTCTCCAGCACAATTATCTACTAAATATTCTTTGCGTGTGAGTTATCCCTGCAACTGATAGGTGAGATAAATAACAAAACCTTTGCAAATGCAAAAATCCTTCAGCAGTTTGGAAAGGAACCAAATCACGTGCTGAATGCAGATGAAGAAAAATCCTTTTTATTGTAAGGAGTAACAGAAGGGATGTGAATCCGCCTCGCCCACGGTGCAGCACATCCAAATCCACTTGGAGATTACAAGACAGGGTAGGATTTACTCTGATCAGTTCAAAGCATAACAGTTTGGGAACAAATCAGCTCAGTACAAGTTTGGATGAGATTGTAGGCTTTGTTTGCCTTCTTTTGACAGTATGAAATCACTGGAAACAGCAAAATTTCCTTTTGAAATGGCCAACTAATCAGCAGACGGAGAGCAAAGACAAAGTGTTTACATTCCGTCAGCGTTTGTCCTTTTTCTTTCTTCCCTTCACAGGAATTTGGTGCAGTTGCTGCAAACTCACTAAATTCCCATGGGGCAGCTGCACGGGGAGCAGATGGCTGTCACCAGCCGGGCTGTCCTGGTCCTCACCTGCTGCAGGCCAGGTCATTGAGGAAGGACTGGAGGGTCGGGGCAGTGCCTTGCTCAGTGATGGCCATAATGAGCCGCTTATGGCTGTGAGAGCCGGGAGGGCACACGGGCATGGCCCAGGGCTCCTGCCTTATCAGCAGCGCCATCGGCACAGGTAACCATCGGCACAGGTAACCATCGGCACAGGTAACCATTGGCACAACTAACCGCTGAAGCAGCTAACCATTGACGCAGCTAACTGTCATCACAGGTAACCTTGGGCTGGACAGAGACACAAGTCTGGTAAGGCTGAAATGGAAAGTAGAAGAAGTAGTTGCATTTTCTTGGTTGAGTTTCTCCATTTTGATGTCTATTCTCTGGGCATTGAGTCATCTTCCTCCCTTCCCTCCTCCTCCTCCTCCTTAGGGCAAAGCGGTGGGAATTGCCCACAGGGACACCTGGGGGAGATGTCAGAGCTGAGGTTTTGGGCACCACAGGAGCTCGGAGCACATCCAGCAGCAGAGCAACAAGCCAGGTCCCCAGCCAACAAATCATCCTTACCCCACGGCGCTGCCGGCCCCACGGCTACGGGCTGCTCCCAGAAATGATGCCTGTGGCTGGGGGAGAAGGACCCCGGTCAGTGCACTCCAGCCCCAGCCCTCCTGAGCCCCCACAACCCCCACCCACAGGCCCGGGCTCCGTGATGCCCAACGTGCTGGTGGCCCAAGAGCCCCCAGCCTTACAGGCAGAGATGATTTAGTGCCCTGAGGAATACGGCTCTGGGGAAGCTGGGACGGCTTCCAGCTCTTCCTTCCCTCCTCTCTATATCACCTTCGCATGCATATGAAGCCGAAAGCTCTTCCAATCACCTTTGCAAATATTAATTAATCCTCACAGCATCCTGAGGACCATTATTCATTCCTTCTAAGTAAATATTATTAAATCTTTTTACACGAGGTGATGTGAGTTTGGCAGGGCTGTGCAGGGCACGAGGAGGAGCACACAGGCTCTGTCTCATGACTGTGCTGCTGAGCAGGTGAAGCCATTGCTGCTCACATGGAAACCCACCCGTGTGGAGCCAGGGGATGTCTCTGAGGACCAGGGACCTCGACTGACCCACAGCTCAGCTGTGCTGTGTGGGGTGAGAGCGCCTTGTGGGACCACCCTGAGATGCATCCCTGCTCTTGGCCAATGCCCTCCCAGCAGCCCCACTGCCACAGCTCACGGACACCAGTGGGGATCCCCATCGCAGTGCTGGGGCCAGACGTACTCTGAAGGAGCCAGTCGATGAAGGCACTTGGGAATGGGGAATTCTGCAAAAAACAAGGAGGTGTTGAAGCATGTGATGGTGGAGGCTGCGGTGGGTGGGAAGCGCAGGGGGAGCAGGGATGGGACACGGCTGTACCCGCAAATCCAGCTCCACTGCATGCTCAGATGTCACCGGAAAGTTGGAGAAAGCAGAGTAGATTTTCCCCAGGATCCCAAAGGGGAGGACACCTGGGGAGAAGGAGAAGTGTCAGCACTGGGCAGAGCTTGTCCAGGGTCCCATCCGTGCGCTCGGCCTGTCCAGAGCGCCCGGCAGAGCCTGGGAGAGCAACGTCCCTGTCCAGCCATGTCCCCAGTGCCAGAGGAGGAGAAACCTCCCCATTCCTGGGGTCTCAAATCTCCTGGAGCTCCAAGTTCCTGTGAAAGCCGCTTTCCTGGAGCTGCCCAGGGAAACGTTTGGGTCAATGGGGACAACACTGCATGGAGTGAAGCAGCAATTGCGTCTGTGCAAACAGAACTGGGGAGGGAACACCCCCCAGCTCTTTGGGGCTGTAAACTGGGGGGGTCTTGGCAGAAACGCCTCTCTTGGCAGCAGCTTGGGTCTGATCCCAGTTAAAATATCAGAAGTGAGATGATAACAGCAGGATTGGGATGATAACAGGAGATAATGGGATGATAACAGCAGGAGCTGGATGTCTTCCACCACCCGGCAGCGGGAGGTGAGATGGGACTGTGTGGAGTGGAGCTGCTCCTGCTCCCTGCAGAGCAACTCCTGCCACGGCCCCAGCTCTCCTGCAAAACACCAGTGTCACTCTAAAAATTAATATAAAAGAGATATCAACTTACGGTTGAGGAACTGAAGCTTAATATTGGTGATGCTGACCCAAATGTTCACTAACGGGCAGAGCTGCAACGGTAACAAGCGCCACAACTGTGGTGAGAATATCGTGGGTGCAGCGACGCGTTTCCCTAACACTGTCTGATTTTCACAGACTTTAAATCAAGATGGAACGAGCAGCTCCTAGAGCATCATTTCCTCCATGGAAAAAAAAGCAATATAAATTGTTCAGCCCTTTTCTCAAAATGGCACCGATTCCATTTAACAGGATAAAAGATTTTCTAACAAGCCCCTTTTTCCTGAGTGGGGCTGTCACTTCTGCTCACCGCACCGTCTCGGTGCCAGAAGGCGCTTCAGAAAGCAATTGGTTACAAATTATCCCGTAACATTGCATGATGGAATTGGAATCAGTTCTAACAAATAAATCCTGACTGTAAGAAAGATCAAGGAAGTCTGGAGACTTCACTGATGGGGTGTGAGCGTGTGCGTGAGCGTATATACAATATATCTGCATGTACGTGTACGTGGAAGGAGCAATCATTTCAGGTAAAGTGCAGCTTCCTGCAGCAAAGGACTTCCAGGCACTCACCAGCGCAGGTACGAGAGTCCGAAGAGTTGAGTTCAGCAGCCTGCTCACCAGATTGGTGAGGACACTGGAAAGGAAAAAACACGGAAATGACCAGGGCAGTTGTCAAACCCCGGGGCTCAGCATCAAATCTGAACTCTCTGCTGCTCTGCAGAGCTGCCAGCACCGAGGAGGAGCCCTGGTTGTCTTCTCCTCTCTCTGGTGCTGAGCTGCT
>NW_010340931.1:17638-26252 GCF_000700745.2 Antrostomus carolinensis
AGGACTTTGTTATCAGCTTCTCAACATCTGATTGCCGAAGTGTAAATCAGATTTGAGACTGCAGTTTTGCCCTGCTGCAAACTTGCAAAGAGCTGACCCACACTTAGTCCTGCCCCATATTTTATCTGTTTCCCCGTGCGCACACCAGGGTCCCGTCCCCTTGCAGGTTTCTCAAAAAAAAAATTGGCTTTTCTATGAGAAAAACCCGTGGGCTCCTCAGGCTCATGGAGCTGCCACTTCGTGCTGCCCCTGAGAGTTTTGCTGAATTAATGAAGCGCTGGGTGGTCTCAAGTCTGGAAACTGGAGCCCAGCTGGGCAGCGCGGGGGCTGCATGCAGAGGGGGTCAAGCCCCAGGTCAGCCCAGGGGGTCGGGCTCAGCTCCTGCACGTGGTGGATCTGTCCTTGCCAGTCATCAGGGCTCTGAGGCCACGAGCTCGGGGTGGTGAACGCTCCCACACTCACCCCTTCCGCAGGTTGACGTTGAAGCCGCCCAGCATGTTGCTGCAATCCTTAATCACTAACTTGAGGTCACCGGGGGTGTCCTGGGTCAGGGCGACGTGTGACGTGATGTTCGTTTCTACTGAGGATCCGCTCAGAAAGTAAAAAATTCTGAAAAACAAGGAGGTGGCTGTTGTGGTTTGGAGGGTTATGGAGGAGACCAAAGCAGCATGGAAGGGCAGAGTCTGTGGTTGAGCTGCAAGCTTGGCCTCAGTGGGACAATGTTTTAATCTCAGGACTTCCATCAGGCTCCTGGTCCTGTTAGAGGATCATCACCCACATCCCAGTGTGCAAACAGGCACCGGGGGGGTTCCAGGACAGTTCTGACTTCATGGGACAGCTGGAACAGTCCCCAGGGACTTTGCTGCAGAGCTTTCCTCACCAGCCCCTTGCTCAGTGTTTGGGGATGTTTCTCCAGCACCTGGGAACGTCCCATCCTCCCCAGCACCCTCAGGTCCCCATGGCCTCGCTCCACTGTCTCGTCCACCAGCCCCTCTCACCCTGGAAAGCGCAGCACCAGCCTCGAGTACAGGTTCAGCACCAGCTCACCCCCACGAAGGACCTTCCATGACACTCGGACATTCTCGAGGTTCAGCACCTTCAACCTGGGGGTTGACACCAAAGCAGGCCTGGGACTGATGGTTTCTGTAACAGGAAGGATCTGGTCCCCTGGAGCAGCCCTTTAGGGGAACCCTTCCTCTGGACATCATTTCTTACCCCCCAGTAACCAGCACCACTGTGCTCCCACTTTGACTTACCAGGGAAAGGGTGTTGACTTGCCAGGGACTCCACCCAGTAGTCCTCCTCCACCAAGCAGTCCTCCACCAAGCAGTCCTCCTGCACCAAGCAGTCCTCCACCAAGCAGTCCTTCACCCAGAAGACCATCAAGACCAACTAGACTTCCTTTGCCTAGGAGACCTTCTTTTCCAAGCAGCCCTGTGCCAAGCAGACCTGTCTCTCCAAGAAGACTTGTATTGCCAAGGAGGCCGCTGCCGAGGAGGCCATTACCAAGACCTTCCCCGCCAAGGATGCCTGTGCCGAGCAGACCTTTCTCTCCAAGAAGATTTGTATTGCCAAGGAGGTCATTTCCAAGGAGACCATTACCAAGACCTTCCCCACCAAGGATGCCTGTGCCGAGCAGACCTTTCTCTCCAAGAAGATTTGTATTGCCAAGGAGGTCATTTCCAAGGAGACCATTACCAAGACCTTCCCCGCCAAGGATGCCTGTGCCGAGCAGACCTTTCTCTCCAAGAAGACTTTTATTGCCAAGAAGGCTGTTGCCAAGGAGGCCATTGCCAAGAGCTTTCCCACCAAGGATGCCGGTGCCGAGCAGACCACTGCTGCTGGGCTGTCCTCCTGCAAGAGTCACACCTCCATAACTGTTCTGATTTTTGTTACCAAGAAATTCTCCTCTCCCAAGTGCACCCATACCAAGCAGATGTTCCTCACCTAGAAGGCCTGTGCCAAGGACTCCAGATCTACTGGATTCATTTCCTCCATCAAGGGGACCTCCACTTTCTTCTGCACTTGGACTTTCGCTGCCAAGGAGGCCGGTACCAAGGAGCCCACCTTCCCCAAGAAGGCCCGTGCCAAGCAATCCACTTTTTCCGCTGGTGAGACCTTGGCTGCCGAGAAGACCAGTACCAAGCAGACCTACACCAAGGAAGTCCCAGTTACTAATCAGAATTCCACCACTGGAAAGATTTCATTGACAAGAAAGGTTGGTTCAGCTACATTAGGTTCATCTGCCCAAGATGTCTCATGAGGACCCCTGAGCATCCTTGCACAAAGTTGGGTTCCCCATGGAGACAAGTCTGCCAGGAGGCAGGTCCCTGATAAGCAGAGGGACACTCCATGACCTGGAACCTGACGTGCCACAGGACACACTGGGACTGAGGTGGGTGCACCGTGGCCTGTGCTATGATGTTCCCAGGGGAAACGTGGAAAAACTCTAAGCTCACCTTTGGGTTGTGCTGGGCTCAGGCCAAGGAGACTGCCCAGGCTGAGAAGACCCTGGGAAGGGGGCAGGAGGCCCCCAAGGAGGATGAGACACCAGAAAGGCAGCATCTCTGGTCCCAGCACCTGCGGAGAGACCCACATCAGCCAAACACCAGCTCCACCACGTGGGAATTGGCAGCCTGGACACCAGTCTGACTCCCTGTCCTTCACATGCACCACCCCACAGTGGTGGGGCAGGTCCTCCCTGGACACACAGCCCCAGGGAGTGTCCCCCAGCCCCAAGGGACCAGCACGGACCTACAGCACCCTTTTCCCACCCAGAAAGGTCAAACTGCTTCTGGTTATCAGGGAGCAACTGGAGGACGAGGATGTGCTCCTCCAGAGTCATGGATGTCTCGATGCCCGGCTGGGCTACCCCGCTGCAGAGCTGGGTGCCTGTCACGGCAGGGAAGCTTGGAAGGAGAAAATGACATTTTAAAGAGAGCAAGAGGGATGGAGGTGAGGCAGGAGGACCTTGTACCGAGCGAGACAGATGGCTTCCAACTGCTCCAAAATGGCCCTGGAAGAAGAACACTCAAAAGGGCACAGGCAGATAAAAAGTGGTGTGTCAATGTCGTGTCCTCCTCCCCATTATGGAGAACACCTCGTGTTATTAAAGCTCAAAGTGCAGCCAAAACCAGACTCACTTTCCCGTGGGCAGATTGTTTGTTTTTCTCATCTTGCTGCATTCAGGCTGTGAAAAGAACCAACTTTCCCTGCACTTGATCTGCCTCAGGTCAAAAGAAAGCACCTTCAAGGACCTCCTGTTCCCACATGAGCTGGACTTCTTGGGCTTGCAACCAACACTGTGGAGTGTTTGTTTATGCACAGGAAGGTATTTGCAAAGAAATGCAGAAGGCACCCACTGAAGCTCCACAGTAGGTCCCAGTTTAAGGGAGCACCCGCCCGCACAGCCCATGTCCTGGGCAGGACACCCCAGCTCGTGTCTTCCGAGGAAAACCATGTACAGGCTGCAGATGTGAGGTTCAGCACTGAGAAATAACATTATTTAGGTCAGACTGAACAACTTCTTTATCTGTTCCACATACTTCAAAAAAAAAAAAAAAAAAATTCCTCTCTGACAGTTCTTGGCACAATTAAATCAGACTTTAATTCACCAGACTGTCTTTCCCACTTTCCCTTTGATCAGCATGTAGCGACGCGCAGCTCCTGGAGCTGTGATTATTGAACAGGAGAGAAAGACAGAGGCTTGAGCAGCTCCTGTTGGAAATCGTGTCAAATAAAATCAGTGGGATTTGTTGGAGGGTCTCTGCAAGACGTGCGTAGCATTGTGAAAGGATGCCAAAAGGGGTTTCAGGTCTTTTAGAAGAGCTCTTAGAGACAATACGTGACAAAGTAGACAACCATCTCTGGAGACATGAATGATACCTATTGGGCTGGTACCACCTTGGTCACACACATTTAAATTAGCTGAACACCTATTATGTGCAAAACTCATGTATGGCTTTGCAGAGAAACACTTATTTTATATCAGCTGAGACAAGACCTGATAAGCCGAAAATCATTCTGAATTCTGGTCACCAAGATCATGAAAAAAAATCCTGGTCATTTCTGCCAGCCTGGTCATTGTAACAAACTCAACAACAACAAAAATAAACGCGGAATTTGACAAGCAAGAGCACTGCTAGCTTTAAAAATTAATTTTCATAAATGATTAAATGCTGCTACAGAAATCAAAGGAAAACATCGTTCAAATTCTCACTTTTAAAGATGAGTTACACTTTGCTGGAGGTCAGTTAGTGGGAACAGGAGCCCCGTGGCCACGGTGCCTTAACGCCGCTTACCTGGAGCCCTTTGATGTGGCGGCGCCGCTGCCCACGGCCTCTCCGCGGCAGCAGCTCTTATATACCCGAAGTGCAGGAACAGGGAAAGTCCAGGGAAGGATGAAGCAGGAATAGTTCCTCCTCGCTGGCTGTCAGGTGTGAACCCAGCACTGCTGGAGCGTGGCCAGCAGCACCCGTGGAGCCTGGTGCTCATCCCATTCCCCCGGGCTGGGTGAGGTGCCCACCAGCTCTGCTGCCTGGATGGGACATGCTGCCACCCAGCTCCTCAGGGATTGTCCCCTCCTGTTGCCTCAGACCTTCAGGACAGCAGCACTGGGTCCAAGGGTCCAGCAAGGTGGTCCCCCACAGCCCCGGGTGCTGGGGCAGGGGCTCACGTCCTCAGGCAGTGAATGTTCTGGTCAGGACCCACCCAGCCCAGCACCACGCAGCTCCTTGCACATGGTCCAGCATGGCTGGACATGGCCATGGCAGGGACAGGGACTGTGACCATGGCAGAGATACTGGCTGTGGCCACGGCAGGGACACAGGCCATGGTACATGTGGCTGTCACTGCCCCAGTAAAGCCCAGGGCAAGTGATGGCACGAGGGGTCCTCAAGATAACCAGGAGACCTCACAGCTCTGGGTCCAGACCAGCGTTTGCTGGCAGATGGCTCTGTGCCCACGCTGAGCTGGGTGGCAGTGGGCACAGCTGGGGCTGGACACCCAGGCAGGGGGCTGCAGCCCCACCACCCACCGCAGTCCAGGGTCCCCAGCACAGTGGGATCTGTCCTGAGTCGCCCCCGGGCCCCCCCCCGCCGGTTCAAGCACCCACTGCTGCTGCAGAGAGGGTTGGACTTTATTAAACCTGAGCACGAGAATACAAAATACACCCACGTCCTTCCGAGCATCCACAAAAGAGTCCAAAACACGACATTCGGAGACAAAAACCACCTGGGCTCCTTGTTCCAAGCAAGGCAGGTGGGATGCAACATTTACAAGGAGGAGACCGAGCTGGTGTTTTACTGGGTTTGGCACAAAGAGAAACGCGGTGGAGGATCCTTGGGGCAGGTTGGGCTCCCATCCCTCTGGGGTGGCCAGGGAAAACCGGGGGTCCCCTCCCAGCGCAGTGTCCTGGGCTCAGGCCGACAGCACGATGAGGTCCTGGTGAAGCAAAGGGGTTCCCTCCCGCTCTGAACAGCCTCCACACAAGCCACGGGCACTGCCAGTGCTGCTGAGTGGAGCCGAGGTGCCGGTGAGGGAACCTCAGGGCATGGCCTGGGCACTTACTTGGAAGACATCGATGTCTGCGTTGGTGAAGTCGGTGTTCAGCAGCCTGGGGAGGGGAACCCCCGCTCCCAGCACGCCTGCGGGTCACAAACCAGCTCACAAACCAGGGTCTGGTCCTCAACTCCATCCTTCCCACATGCAAACCCCTCCCTCCACATGTGCAGGGCTTTCCAGAAAGGCTTTGTGTTGTGGGACTTAGTGCTTCCACAAAACACAGTCACTTGTACTTGAAGGGAGCTTAGAAACAGGAGGGAGAGTGGCTTTTTCCACGGGCACGCAGTGACAGGACAATGGGAAGTGGTTTTAAATGGAGAGGGGGGAGACTTAGGTCAGATATTGGGAGGAAATTTTTCACCCAGAGGGTAGTGAGACACTGGCCCAGGTTGCCCAGAGAAGCCTACAGCCAGCATACACCAGTACACAGACGAGGAGTAAGAGTTTCCTTACTGTTCAATGCTGGCAGGAAGGCAACATCGAAAGTCTGGCCAACAAAGATGTCCAGGAGCGAGCTCTGCAAAAGGAGATGAGTCACTTAGTGCCATCGCTGGTCCTGTCAGCCCGGCCTCACCCTGTCCTCGGGCATGCGGGGATGCTCTGCTCCCACAAGCTAAACCCAACCTGAACCCTTGGTGCTCCAGCTCCACACTCATCTAATGCAAACTCCTGATTTCACAGAAATTGGACTTTAAGCATTCTATGGTCAATTTTTGGTCCCAAAATAATGCCATTCCACAGGTCTGCTGGCATTAAATCTGCCTCCAGTAACCACCTCTGGAAACAAAAGGTTCTCTACCTGCACAGGAGAGCCCAGAATTCCTCCCAACTTTTGCCATCATCCCCCATGAGGTGCAGGGGTGAGTGTCTCCAGGCACATCCCAAGGGGATGTCATGGGCATGTGTGGGAAGTCCTGCAGTTCACCAAGAGCCACAAACCTCTCCCTCTCACTGAGGATTTTTTCTGAAGATTGCTCATGGATCATCCATGAAAAAAAATCCATCTCCAGAGGTGAAAGAAAGGTGCTACTAAAAATATGACACAACTGTGGCACCGTAATTGTCCCTTATTTCTCCTGAGCCCATCTATCAGCACTTTGCTTTCTGCAATGGGTTTGGCGTGTTGCTGAGGCTGCTCGTGTTCTTACATCAAAACCACCGATGGACGAAGACACCAAGGAGAGAACAGCCCTGCAGGAGGAAGCAGAGGTGAGTAAAACCCAGGCATCCTCTGATGACCCAGTCCTGGCAATGCCCACATCTTTGCGCAGCCCGGGAGGTCCCATGTCTATGGCCACCCCTGGCCACCCCCCCAATTAAAACCAGTGTCCTACTTCTCCGGGCTGACGCTGATCCTCAGTTTGTTGTTCTCGACTGAAAACTGGGCCAGCAAGGAGGTGTCCTGCAGTCAAAGAGAGAGATCAGGGCAGGGGTGGCTCCTCCAGCCCTTGCCCAGCCTGTGGCCCAGCCACATCACATAGGGTGCAGGTCCCATCTACCAGCACTCCCACTGCAGGAGGAATTTCTGCGTGGGCTGTTCCCTCATACATACAATATTCAGAAGGCAGAGAGACTTCTGGACATCATCTGGGTGGAGCACCATCACCTCTGCTGTAGCCATGAGCTGGATCACACCTCTATTTTTCTTTAAGGTCACCACCGGTGCTTCAGGGACAACAATTTTCAGCAGCAGCTCATGGGGTTCAGGATATGCCTTGAAAACCTGTCAACATCCAAAAATGGAAAGTTTCTGCTGACAGGAACACAAATGGTGTTGTGACCAGGAACCGCAGAGCAGCTGCCTACACTGCAGCCTGATCCTGAATTGCTCCAGTCCAACAGGTCTGTACCTCCACAGCCTGCAGTGAAGTCGAGCTGGCCACCAGCTTGGCCCTGGGGATGCCCTGAGCCCCACCAAGAGCATCTCTTCCCGGATGGAGGAGCATGGACAGCCCTGCATCCAGGCAGACAAGGCAGCTGAGGGCTGCCCTGGATCTGTGACCCAAGAGAGCTGCAGACGTGACAACCCCGGCTCTGTTCTGCGGTTTCTAGTCTAAGTCAGAGCTTGTTTACCCCCAGGGGACATCTGGGATGGTGCCTCTGAGGAGCAAGGGACAGGGAGAGTTCCCACTCCTCCGGATGCTGCTTCTCTTACCAGGTTATTTGGGGTGCAAGTGGGAACCAGGACTGACCTCAGGAACCAGGGCTCCAAGGGTCGATGTCGTAAGTGGTGGGAGCTCAGGAAACTGTGACAGAGAAAAGAGAAACGCTGCACGTGAGCATGGTGGTTTTCAGTAGAACCTGCTGTCACCACTAATGAGGCTTTTACCCCGTGGTCTCTCACTCTCATTTTCCACCCAGGACAGCAGAGACCCTGCCAAGGGGCATGGAGGTGCTAAAGCTTCGCAGGTGGGACCAGCCTGTACAGCCCCAAACCCAGGCTCACCATGCCATTGGAGATGTCCAGGTCCAGGCTACCCTCCTTCTGCAGGACAGACAGCAGTGCGCTGAGGAAGTTCACAGAGAGGCCCAACTGGGAGGAGCTGGTGTCCGCCATGGGTGGCAGGGGTGGCATGGGGACACGTGGGGGTGTGGGGACAGTTCCTGGCTTTCCCAGCTGATGGTCCACCAGGTCTCCTGCCACTTGACCGACGACAGTCTGGAGTTACAGGGGAAGGAAGTGGAGGCCAAAATGTTTGCAATATTTGCTTTTACGGTCAACTTCGTGTTCCCTCAGTGTGAAATCCCTGCACGCACGACCACGCCAAGTCAGCCCCGTGACACTTCCTTCTCCAGAAGTTCATGAAATGCAAACCCCGCTGCGCTCTCCCGTGACGGCGGCGGCAGCAAGAGCAGGGCACCGAGCCGGGACCTCACCGAGCTTCTCACAGTGACCTCAGGGCCAGCTGCTCAGGTGTATGTGGCCCCAGGAGACCTTCACGGACCCGAGTGGAATGTCCCAACCCTTGTACAGAGATGGAAGGAAAAGGCACAGGACTTACTTACATTCAAGTCTACCTCGAGGAACTGGCCGGTGACCAGGGGAAGGCTG
>NW_010340931.1:26318-34824 GCF_000700745.2 Antrostomus carolinensis
CGGGCCTTGGGTGCAAATCCCCCTCCCCTGCCCGGCAGCTCTTTGTTCTCCAGCAGAGCCTTGGCTTGCAGGTGGACTCAGGGCAGCCACTTGACCCTGGCTCCAAGGGCTCCATGCTGAGCAGTAATGTCACAGGAGACATCGTTCCCCTAAGGAGCAGTGCATGTCACTGCTGCAAAAGGAGGGGACAGGTGACAGGTCCCCCCCCCAGTGCCACCTTTGTGCACCCAGGGGTCCTTCTGTCTGTGATTAGAGACAGGGATGGAGGAGATGTGGGGAGGGGACCTCATCCCACAGTGCACTGGGGTAACTGCTCCTGGCTGCTGCCCTGGGGTGACAGGGTCTGGGCAGGAGCTGCCAGGGGTCCCTGCTCCCAGCATGGGGTACTTCTGAGGTCTGCGGGGTGAGGTGGGGGGTTTGCTCTTCCCACCTGGGGTGCAGAGCAGAGGGGAAAGTGTCACAGTCCCCATGCAGCCAGCACGGAGGTGACACGAGGGGCGAGGCAGAGCAAGGAGTGGTACCCATCAAGGACTTACAGTTCACAAGGCTCAGCTTGTCGTTGACGAGTCCCAGGGCGACGTCAACCACGGGGCAGAGCTGCAAGAGTCAGGGAGGGACAGTGAGTTCAGAGCCGGCCGAGGACGCGCAGCCCAGCACGGCTCCTGGGGACGGGAGCACCAGGCGAGTGGGGTCACAGTCCCCACTGCTGAGGCTGCACCAGTTCTGGATCCAGCCCTGGACACCTCACCCTTCACTGGAGAAGCGGGGTGAGGACAGGGTCCCAGAGTCCATATGGGATGGCTGGGAAGACTCTGGGGCTTTCAGGAGGGAGGAGAAATGCAATCAGCCCATAACAGGGTCCAGGGCATCCTTAGAAACTCCCAGGCGCTTGGGCAGCCCTGCGCTGGGCTCGCTGGCCTCGCATTTGGGAGGAGGGAGCAGCTTCTCCAAGCAGATGGAGACTGTGTGTGTCCCCCACGGATCCCAAAGCACCGGGCAGGCGGGTGGATGTGGCAGCCCCGGGACAGTGGCCACGGTCCCGCACCGGGACAGGAGTGATGCCACGGGGAGCTGCACTGCAGCTTTGCAGACTCTTTGCTCCTTTCTGGGGTGGAGTTTTTTCCCGACTTACCAGATTAGGAAGAAGTCTGTTCAGAACCCTCGCCAGTAAATTATCCACAATTGGGAGCAGGCTGTGGAAAAATAAAGGAGCACCATGAAAAAAAACCTGCTGCAAAGTAAATGGGTCTTGTTAAACAATTCCCTGTGAATAGCACGGAACACAGACCACCCAGAGCAAGGCAATTACAGCAGCAAAGTGCCTGTGTGCGCTTGGATTTGGCATGAGATAAGTGTGATTTGCATCCCAAAACAGCCAGGGGGAAATTTATTGCTGCCTTTTATCTCCCAGTGTATGGTCTCCTGAAATGAGCAGAAACAGCCTCGGCCCCAGTGGTTTTGCTGATTTGTACACCATTTGCACACCATGGCCTTACAACCCAGAACACCCCATGCAGTCTCAGCTGAAGTGACCCGTGGATGTGGCACATGGGACACAGATGTCCCTCCAGCACTGCTGTGGGGCCGGGCAGCCCTCTGGGATGATGTGTCCCTTCACTGTGGCTGCGTGAGGGGCACACAGGGACTGCCATCGCCAGCAGCCTTTGCTAGGCCCCATGACATGGCTGGTGAGTGACCATCACCTGCAGGGACAGTGGCTGCCGGTGTCGCAGTCACCCGTGGGACAGAGACGCGTGATGGGAAATGTCCTCTTGCCTTTGCCATCCCGTGGGCAGGGGCTGGCAAAGCCGGGTGGTGAGGGGACTGATGCTGGCAGAGAAGGACATCTCCGTCACTCACCCTCTCAGGAGTCTGACTTTAATGCCACCAAGGAGAGTATCACAGCTTTCTGTCACCAGCCTGGGACAGCTGGAGCCATCCATGGTCAGCCTGACCTTTGATGTGACGTTCACTTCCACTGCGATGTCCAGCAAACCCAGGAGGCTGTGTGAGGAGAAAAGTGACCTTCAGAGGAGCAGCCGCTTCCTGGTGAACAGGAGCAGTGTCGCCCTTGGAGACACCACCTCCAGCAGGTCCAGGGGCACGGCTGGCACTGCCACGAGCACCAGCCCGACCTACCACTTGGCATTGAGGGCCACCCGGGTGTAGAGGTTGAGGTGGATGAAAAAAACCGCAGGGAGACTCTGGGCAGCGTCAGCTCCACGATCTTCAGCCTGCAGGGACAGTGTGGGGACACCACGGGTGGTGGCTCTGAGCTCAGCAACCTGCCACCCCGGCACTGCCACTCACATAAAGCCACTGCTCAAGGGATGGGCGAGTCAGAGGCCATTTAGACCAGAAATGGCAGAAGACACCGTTTTCTCAGTTATTTTCCTATTTTAGTTATTTCCCAGTTTCATCAACGATCTTCAGCCTGCAGGGACAGTGTGGGGACACCACGGGTGGTGGCTCTGAGCTCAGCAACCTGCCACCCCGGCACTGCCACTCACATAAAGCCACTGCTCAAGGGATGGGCGAGTCAGAGGCCATTTAGACCAGAAATGGCAGAAGACACCGTTTTCTCAGTTATTTTCCTATTTTAGTTATTTCCCAGTTTCATCAGAGGCTTTGTTCCAGTTGCCTTATTATTGCTGGTGCTTGTGCTCGGTGCTGGGCTTCAGATAAGAGGTGGAATGGGACAGTTGCAAACAAGTACCCCTGCCTTGGCACCAGTGGCCCCACCACCCAGGGCCACCGCGCGGGTCAGTGCACCCTCTACGGGCAAGAACCCTCCAGCTGCTGTTTCCTTTAACTTTCCTTGTGCAGCTCAAGAGGCTCTTTTGCAGCCAACGATGCAAACCCGGCAGGACTTCCAGGCAGCAAGTATCTCAAAGCATCAACTCCAGACCAGATCTGAGCAGCTACTGAAGCATCACCATTGATCCCCACAAGCAGCTCTGAGGTTCCCCCCCTGCAAGGAGCCCGGTCAGTGCTGTCCTTACCCAGTGAGCCCCTGGACGGTGCTGAGCAGGCCACCTTCTCCGAGGACACCGAGGACACCGCCTCCCAGCAGCCCTCCATTGCCCAGGAGCCCTCCTCTGCCAAGAAGGCCACCAGAGCCACCAAGGATCCCCGTTGTGCCGAGGAGACCTCCGTCACCAAGCAGACCTCCTTGTCCCAGTGCTCCTCCAACAACCCCTGTGGGAATGCCATCCCTGGGGACATCGCCACCAGCTGCTGGCCAGCCTCTGGGAGGGTTTCTAGGTCCCTTTCCATAAGTGTCTCCATCGCCCCCTCCACCCAGCAAGTCAATGCCAGCATCGTTCCCTCCACCAAGCAGACCACCAGTCAGCCCCCCCAGCAGCCCTCCACCACCATCACCCAGCAGGCCACCAGTAATACCACCGAGCAGACCACCACCACCACCGCCACCAAGGACACCTCCGAGGAGGCCACCCAACAGGTCTCCACTTCCATCCGTGCTGGGACGTCCACTCCCGAGTGGCACCTCTCCGAGGGCACCTTGGAGGACGTTGTCTTGCCTGAGCGATCCTGCAAGAGCTGGAAACACCACCTGTCATCAGCCCATGGGCTGCAGCCTTCGAGCAGGGACGGGCAGGCAGCTGCCAGCCCCCGCCCCCCCCAAAAGCTCCTCAGGCGTGGGCTGTCAGTGGTTTGTGCTCTCCACGCCCATCGTTGCCCATCCCCGTCCCTCATGACCTGCTCTCAGTTTTTCCCATATGTGATACAACAGAAAAAGGGCTTTGGGATCTCAGACGTGGGGCACCTGGTTGAGATCGGTGCAAAGCCCAGGTTCACTTTGGAGGGGAGGTTTGCCCGCAAGCGTCGTGCTCTTCCCCTTCCACATGCAATTCTCCTCCCATCCCTGGCTGATCAGGCTGTGCTCGTACCACAGTGTCAGCCCCCAAGGGCCACCATTGATTCCGATCCCCAGGGTCCCACTATGAGGAGGGGGAGGTGACTCACCGTTGCTTAAAACGCCTTTGTTGAGCCTGAGGACGGCATCTTTGTGCTGGCTTAGTGACGGGGACAGCAGGGCGTACAAGAGGGCGATGGCCAGAGCCGGTGGCATAGCGTCTTCTGCTCTGCCAGGAGAGCCGTGGGTGCTGGGGAAGAACAGGAGAGTGGGAATAGGCGGGATGACCCCCTGGAGATGAAGGGGAGGCAGATATTTTGAGATGGGTGAGAAGTTTTCAGTGAATAGAAAACATGAGCTTTAGGAGAACCAAACTGATTCACGTGCAGCAAATAGATCTGGTGACACACCAAGGGGTGAAGGGGGTGTCTGTACGGACATCCGCGGGGAATTTTTCAAGCTGACTTCTGCACAAGCCCAGCACCTGTTTGCTTATTCCTGTTTCTGGGCACCCCGGGCATCCTGCTCCTTTCCATCCCTGGTCACCATGACATGATTTTAAACTTGCAGCATGAAATCATTACTCATAAGCTATAGACTGCGCTGAGCTCCCCTCGCTAAGAACCGCCCTGTAAACGGGGATGCAAATTAATGCTGCAGTTACACAGGCAACTCACATTTGGAATAAAGCCTTTCTTTTTAAAATGGCATGTTTTAACCTTGGAACAATAAAAATAATAATAACCACCTTAAGAGGATATTGCAACACAAAAATTCCCTGACTTCTGTGTCAAATTAATGGGTTTTTTTTCAGAGAAATGTTTTCCTTTTCCTATAGCGACCTTCCTTTGTGATTTTTTTCAGACTAGTCACTAACAATAAACCCAGATCACTCACCTGCATTTCTACCATTATTGGTGTTTTTCCCCACGTTTTTCCTTGCAGGGCTTGTAGGTGAGATGGTGGCTCCGTGCCCCCAGGCTTACAATGCCCCAAACACTATTTTGACCATATTTACCCGGCCTTACCCCAAATTTCAGAGCCTGGCTGTGGTCTTCAGTGCTGAGCTCTTGGTCGAGGGGAGACCTCACTGCTGTCCACAGGCACCTCTGCTTCAACCCGACGGAACAGTGGGGCCTTATATAGCCAAGCTGGTGCAGAAAAGGTGGAAAGGTGCCTAAACTGTAAAAGCTGGGCTAGTGGATCGAGTGGATAAAACAGCATTTGTGGTTTCAATATATTCCAAGATAAATAATAATTAGTAAACCAGGGAAGAGTATTGAGCAACGGGTTATCGGATCCCCGTTATCAGGCAGCACTGTTACCCAAGAGCCCAGAGCTAAAGCAGAGGAGAAGGAGCTCAAGACCATGGGCTGCAGCACGTGAGGCTGTTGCTGACCCTGAAGGAGCCACACTGGAAAATCAGCCTATTCCAGACAAATCCCGGGTGACACTTGCACAGGGACTGTCACACGCAGACTACTGCAGGGGGTTATTTTTTAAATTTCCAGCAAGTGTGTGGGGAGGCTCCAGAAAACCACCAGGAGATTTTTCTTTCCTTTATCAATTGACCTGAGGAGCAATTCCTGAGGATCATCCCACCCTTCCCCGCAGCCACCAGCTGCTTCCTGGCAGATGATATTTCCACAGCCTCAGGAAAGCCCCTGTGCGGTGGGACACGCTGATCTGTGTCAGCTCCAGACCATAATAAGGACACTTTTGTCCTGGTGTCCTCAACACTTAATACCTTTCAGAGATAAAATGCATTGTTAACACCCTGGTGTATCTTACACAATAAGGGGATAAGATGCTCCTAAAGAAGCGGTGTGAGATGGAAGCTCAGTTTATCTGTGCCTGGCTCTGTACCCAGCCTTGTGCAACCACCCCATCCAGGCTCCAGGCTGCAAACCAGCCCCTGGCAAGGAGCTGCCATGAGGGCTCAGGTGAGTGGGGAATGTCAGCAAGAGCTTCACCGAATCATCGTTGTGTTATGAGCACGTCCTCTGCCCCATCAGAGCAGCACCCAGCCGGGCTGGCACGGGCTGCACAGGGCACCCATCAGCACCAAACCCCAGCTCCTGCGTGAGCTGCTGCTTCACACCTTGTGCCACAGGCTGAGCTTCAAAAACTTGTGTAAGGAGCTGGCTTGTTGGCTGTAGGAGCTCAAGCTGCCCGTCCATGAGCCATATGGTTTAGGAGACAAATAGATGCTGGCAGCCAGAAACCCAGATCAAATAAATATTCAGAGAGAGAGAAATGCTGAGGCAGTGAAAGATTTTATTGAATGAGCGATACGAAAGCAACCTTTACATCTAAGAAAAAACTCTGCTACCCAAATACCAATCTTAAAACTGGCCCCAGAACCCCCCAGCACCCACCAGCCGAGCAGCTTCCCTGCCCCGATGCCAGGCTGCGCCAGGACCAGCGACCAGAGATGGTCGCCTGTCACCCTTGGACCACAGCACAGGGCAGAGCTCCAGGGAAAATGAAGATGGAAACAGGAGAGGAGCAGGGTCTGGGGCTCGCGGTGCGTTGCCTGTCTCAGACGGGGAGCAGGGACAAGGGTCCTCCAGAGCAGGATCCTTTTAGAGAGGTCTGGGCGGGAGAGTCGTCAGCCTGGGAGAAGCAGCACAAAACCCATTCAGTTTTCTCACTCAGACTTTCCCCAGCTTTTTCCTGTGTCCCAGCTGAGGTTTTCCTGTGGATCCACACAGGCAGAGGGACCTCCTGGAAACCCAGAGCTGCCTGTGGGAAACAGGGCCAGGCGGGGCGGCACAGGGCTCCGGGCTCCACAGGTCCCTCCCTGGGTGGGAGCATCCTTACATCAGTGATGTCAACCTGGGCGCTCCGCAGTCTGGTGTTGAGGATGTTGGGCAGAGGGACCAACAGGCGCAAGGCATCTGGAAAAGCCAGTGAGAGCATCTTGTCACGGGGGGAACCCTGAACACAGGCAGTGAGGGAAGGGGAAACCTCCAAACGGGCTGAGTTGGAGAGAAGAGGGGACCTGGACCCCCCGTACCATTAACGGTGGGAACATATGCAGCCACAAGGACTTGCTTGAGCCACCCTTCAAGCTGGGAGACCTGCAGGGGAAGAAGATGTGTGTCAGTGTCTGGAGAAGAGAGGAACAGTCGTGGGGATGAACCCAGCCGTGTTGGGCTTCTCAGTGAAGTTCTGTCACTGCAGGATGCTCGGAGCCATGAATTGCTGGGAAGTTTCCTTCAGGGGAACTCCCCCAGGACTGAGGGTGGGGGATGCGCAGGGACGTGCTCTTTGGGTAATTTCTTCTCAATTATCCCTGGCCCTTCCCAGCACCGTAGTGCGCTGCCAACAAGTGAACATGTCCATCCAGGTGTCACTGCCACGGGATCGACAGGACAGACAACAATTGGTGTCTGCCAAGGGAAGAGGAAACGTGGCAACTGAAGAAGAATTGGGTCTCCTCCCTGCACAGGGGCTCTGTCCCCGCGCTGCTCACCGCGGCACCGTGACCCCGAGCAGGGAGCACTTACGCTGTGAGGGTCGAGTCTCAGGGGTGGCCGTGTCAGGTTGATGCTACAAAAGAGAAAACCAAGGCAGAGTCGGAGTGCAGCAGGTGCAGCCCCCTCCTCCAGCTTTCCAAATGCTTCTCAGACCCTTTCCTGGTCTCACTCACATAAAGACAGAAGGATTTTGAAAATACAGCAACTTTTTTACAACTCTCTCATGACTTCAGATGTGCACATGGTCTGAGGTTGGGGCTGGGAGGAGGCAGGAAAGCTCCAGCAGCCCTTCACATCTCTACCACATTTCCACTGCACACCCTGGTTGGTGCCACCAGCCCCACCTTGTCGGGCTCCTGGGAGGGTCCCCAGGCAGAGCCCCCCCACCCGCAGCCACCCCAGAGCTCAGCTCTACCTGTCGAGAGCCAGGGAGGTTTGCAGTTGGCCATTGGAGACCGATGGGGTGATGTCCAGAACGACATCCTGAAATTCAAACAACAGAAGATATGAGGTTATTTCCCTGTGTAGCTCCCAGGACTGAAAAGAAAACCCAGAGTGTTTGTAAATAACCCGTTCTGAGAAAAACCACCTGTCTGTGCCTAGAAATGGCAGGTTTTGGACAGATGGCATCATGTATCTCTCTCCCCAGGGTTCACCCTTCTTGTCTTTATTTTGTTTTGTCCCTTAAACATTTCGGTTGTGCTTCACCATGAGCATTTTCAAAGGACTGGGCAGCACCATTTCGAAGATGCAGTAAATTCCGAAGTACAAGTACGAGCCAGCTAAGGGCGGGACAAGGCGAGGGGATGCCCAGGACAGCCCCACACTCACCCCTTGCCCCTCTTTGGAGGTCTCAGCCCACTCACCGTGTCGAGGGAGAAGAGGAGCTTCTGAGGGGACTGCAGGGTGGGGCTGAGGACATCGATGGTGGCTTTGAGGGTGACGGTGGCTCTTTTGCCCTTCACGGCCACCACAGGCTCATTTGCCACCTGCACACACAGCTCCAGCGGCAGAGAGGCGGGGACGACCCTGGCGAGCTGCACGGGGAGGGGGAGTCAGGGCAAGGGGGTCTTTTTGTGGCCGGGTGGGCAGTGGGGTTGGAGGGAGGTGGCTGACCTGGGGGATGAGCGGGAGGAGGGCAGACGTG
>NW_010340932.1:0-12713 GCF_000700745.2 Antrostomus carolinensis
TCTGTCCACCTGGTTATGTCTTCATAAAAGGCCATCAGCTTGGATAAATATGACTTCCCCTTGCTAAAACCATGCTGACTGCTCCTAAGGACCCTCTTATCCTTGATATGCCCAGAGATTGCACTGAGGAGAAGTTGTTCCATCACCTTCCTAGGGATGGAGGTGAGGCTGACCAGTCTGTAGTTACCCATGCCCTCCTTCTTGCCCTTTTTGAAGATTGGAGTGACATTTGCTTTCCTCCAGTCCTCAGGCACCTCTCCTCTTCCCCACAACTTACCAAAGGTGATGGAGAGTGGCCTAGCAATGACATCTGGCAGCTCCCTCACCACCCACGGTTGCACTTCATCAGGACCCATGGATTTATAGATGTCCAGATTGCTTAATTGATCCCTAACCGAGTCCTCATCAATGAAGGCAAACTCCTCCTTTATCGGGGCCTCAGGGGTCTGGGTTTCTGAGGACAGTGTCCAGCAGCGTAGACAGAGACAAAGGACATTCAGTAACTCCGTCTTCTTTGTATCCTCTGTCACCAGGGCACCCACCCCATTCCACAGTGGGCCTACATTGCCTTGTCTTCCAGGCTGTCACTGTGCACTGTGAGCAGAGGAAGGGGAGGGTTGCTGATGTGGTCAGATGCTCAGGCTGACTGCAGAAGGGCGCTGTAGGTTTGACCCGACAGCTTTAGGGACTGGCATTTCTCATCACACAGCAGGTGTGGTTTATGGAATGGCTTTGCATTCCTGTATCACCAGCTTACATCAAACACCTCCTGCAGTTTCATGAATTAGTTATCAACAAACGTGTGGAAGGGGAATCTGTTCTACATTGACTTAATGTGAGAAAGCCAATCGGCTGCAGCTATCTTGCTGTTACATTCCTTCTGTATGTCTGCTTCTGATGATGGTCAGCTTTGTGTCAGCTGTCTCCACATTTTGTTTCTCTGCCTGACAAATCTCACTAGTGGGAAGTTAAAGCTTTCCAGCTCTTTTACAGCCAGTTCATTCTCTGTTGTTTGACTTGAATTCCAGAGCTCCAAGCCACGCCTGGACTGTTTGATAGAAGTGTACAAAAGTTGTCAAGAAATCCTGGCGCAGAGGAAGACAGCTCCACAATCAAGTGGTATAAAATAATAATTAAAAAAACCCCAAAACACCAAGGCAGCCAACTTGCAGCAGGGCGTGGAGAGACACAGCAAAGCAAGCAAAACTGCCCCGTGGCTTTTTTAATTAGCTGAGTAGAAAGTGGTGCAGCAGTACAGTGATGTTGGGGCTAAAGGCCCACACAGACTCACAGAGTTGTTACAGAAAATGTCAGCTCAGGCACACGAGTGAGCCCTGAAATCCTCTGCTATGAAGACAGGTGAACAGGACATTTTAGTCAGATGGAAAAGGTTTTTCCTTGCCTCTCCAGAAAAGAATTATGGGGAAATAGAGCAAAGGGAGGCAAGAACATGCATCAACTTTTTCCTGTTTAGTGGATCTGAAAATTCTGATAAACTCACAGTGTAACCTTGGCTGGACTGACAAAAATGTGCATTTTTTTTGTTTCTATTTAACCCTTTGTTTGAAAAAGGTATATACCACTAAATACCAAAGCTAATGTGTGGGCTAGGATGGTAACTTCCTAATCCACAGGAGAATTTCAGAAAGAAAATAACAGGAAAATTAAATATACTGTTGCATTAAATTATGTTTCATGAAATAAACATAGGAGAGCAGACCTTGGCCTTTTCAGAGTTCTGCTTGAAAGAGTCCCATGGGATGGCACCCTGGAGGGAAGAAGGATCCAAGAAAGCTGATTGATACTCCTCCTCCAGGCTCAAGAACAGGCCATCCCAACAAGCAGGAAGTCAAGCAAAAATGCCAGGAAGGCTGCGTGGGTGAGCTGCTCCTGGCAAAACCCAGACACAAGAGGGAAGGATGCAGAAGGTGGAAGCAGGGACGGGTCACCTGGGAGGAACATAGCAACACTGTCCAAGATGTGGTTAGGAAAGCCAAAGCCCACCTGGAGCCGAATCTCTTGAGGGATGTCAAAGGCAACAAGAAGGACTTCTGTAAGTACGTAAGTAGCAAAAGGAAGACAGGGAAAAATGTGGACCCATTGCTGATTGGGGCAGGGGCACAGTGACACAGCACATGGAAAAGATGTGGCATTAGAGGGGCCACATTAGTTGCTCTGAGGATATCAGGAAAAGGCGTTGTTGAAGATGATGGTAATGACTGTGTGAATAAAGTTGTATTGATCTGTGCTCTTGGGAGTCACTTATTATTGGGAAATCCATCTTTGTTGAGGAGCTAAAAGTTACTGCAACCTTTAACTGGTATTTCTCTTTTTTTATTTTTTTTCTTCATGACTTCTTAGTAATGTAACTGAGACAATTGAAGTGTCAAAACAAGAGCTAAACCAGCAGTTGGCAGGAGCCTGGGGGTCGTGCTTAATTTGCATACAATGCTGTGCTGTGGTTGTCTGTATAATCTAGAATTAAAACATGTGGCAACATATGCTTATGCAGTGTGGTAGGGGTAAGGTGATTTTTTCATTTATTATTTTTTTTTTACCATGGGGCCATGAAGTTTGAAAGACACAGGTTAGCTCATGTCACAGATTAGCTCATGTCACAGGAAGTATTCTGGTTGTCCAAGTAAAAGTTAGCAGCTTGGGGATGTGCCACTGGCTTCTGGGTAACGTTGTCCAGTTACTTCGTTTTTTATGGCTTTATTTCTCATAAATACTTTAAATGTCAGGGTTGGCCAGATTTTTAATTCCAGTGCTGCCCTAATGTAAGTTGGTGGGTCTCTCTCAAGTTAGTGAAGCTGCACTCGGTTCCAAACTGTGTTTGGTTGCACGTCCAGGGAGAAGTGGGAAGGGTGGGCGTTGGGACAGAAACTGCCTCAGCAAGGGGCAGACCCTGGGGGCGTGACTGTGTAAATGAGTACAACCAGGGCCTCTGACTAAGCAGCATGTGGCCCTGGAGCTGCCTATGGCTCGGGGCGTGGCTAAGGAGAAATGGTCAAGGCCCCTGAGGAGCACTATAGCAGGAGGAGGATTTGATGAGCAGTGGGGAGAATGTGTCAGAAAATAAATTGGGTGTCAGCAGAGTGGACAGAGTCTTGGGTTTAAGAGTGTGCTGGGAACATGGACTACGCTGTAAAAAATCCCTATGCACTGAGAATGTGCACTGAAGGAATAACCTTCACAGGAGGAAGTCTGGAAGATGGTTTTAGCCATCTTTTGAAGGAGTGGACATCCTTTTCCCATGGCAGTGCACTCTGGTCATCCACTGAAGCTGAGAGAAGATCAGTAGATGGAAACAAGGAATCAGACTAGGGCAGGTTTGGACCAGGTGTGCACCTGGATACCAAACACAATCTTTGTCCTTTTTTGTTTACATCGAGACTATTTTGGCATTTAAAATATTTTCTTTCATTCTGAGAATAACACAGTTTAATTCATTGTAACTGCATTTTATTAAGAACAATCAGAAATCTCATAGTATCTCCCAGACAGCCTTTTACATACACATAGCAGTTAGGAAAACAAAGGCTTTTGTCTTCTTATTCTATGCTGCAGCAACAGTCATTGCCAGAAGCACTGATTAAAATAAAAATTGTTTTCTCTACCAAAGAATCATACAAAATAGGTATCTACACAGGGTTGGTTGGTTGGTTGAAGTCAGGTAAGCTATAAATAGGAGGTAAGTGTGCATCTGCCAGATGGGGTGGTCCCTGAAATACTCAAGTATTGGTGAATATTTTTAAGAAATAAGGAAAAAAAAAAGTTCTACAGGCCATGCTTCTCAATTTAAAGTGCAGTTATGGCAGGAAATAATGAGCTTTAGGATAGCTCTTGCTTATTCAACATCTCTGCTTCCTGTGTGCCCCGGTACAAGTCTCTAAGGACATGAGTGTTAGCACTGTTACGGTAAGTACAGCCTCTGAACTGCGAACAGGACACTTTCATGCCTTCAGCATCCCCAACACAGGTGACAGCTCAGCTTATTCTGAAGCAGCTTTGTTACTGGTGGGACACAAGAACCAGGCTGCCAAACAGACTTTCAGACACAGGAGGAATTGTCAGGCACAGGTGACTGAGTGAGGAAGAAAAATGCTCTCTGTATCTATACTAAGATCACTCTGTGTGTGTGAGAGAAGAAATACATACTACTGACCACTCTATCAGGATATATAGTCACTTAAAACTATCTAAGGAAAAAAAAAAAAAGACTAAATACTTTCTCAAAATAGTTTTTGGCTCAGAAATCTTCCACCCTTTTCCATAACTTCAAGGGATGGTCCTTAAATTCATAAAAAGTGGGTAAATTACAGTACGTGCAAACCAGGTCTCTGTTCATACAATCTTTTCCTGTCTTATGTCTGCCATATTGTTTCCACAGTCCACCACGGGGAGGTTTGGTGGGTTTTCTTACTCTTACAAAGGGATAAGGGATTGCTTAGAATGATTTTTGTCTGTCCCATGCTCTTTTAATTTGTGGCTTTACACCCACTATAAGGACGAAACAAAAACTTACTGAAGTGCAGGCTCCACTGTGTGCATTAGTTGAATATTTCAAGGTTGGTGGCAGGTACTAGGGAGTAAAAACACTGGTATGGTTGGTTTGTTCATTCGCAAAGAGCCTTGGTTTGCTATTGCTGAATTCTTTCTAATGGTTGGATTCACACTGTTTTAATTTTGGAAAGTTGCCCATGAATGCATAATTAGTATGAAGTTGCACATGGTACTTCTGAAAGTGCAGTTAATTCATCCTTAGCTTTTTTGGAACGCTTATCAAAATAGCTGAGCTCAAGCCAGGTTGTCCTGGTTTGGCCAGGATAGAGTTAATTTTCTTCTCAGTAGTCAGAAGAGCCATGTTTTAGATTTAGATTTTTCAAGAAGAATTACTATTTTTCTTTTATTTGTTTAAAATCCACTAACCTTCTCAATTATAACCAAGTCTTTTTGAAACAGATTAAAAAAAAATGCCCATTCTTTAGGAAAGTCTGAAGAACATCACTTGAGCACACATTTGCTGACTACCTCCTCCTTGCCATGGGAGCATGAAGGAAGCAGGAGTTTGAAAGGAGCAGCTTCTGTCCACTTAGAACGACAGAGCTGGTTTGGGAAGATCTGTTCCAGTGGCTGAAAGACAGAAAAAGTACAAAATTTGCTTGCTTTGTCTTCCTTTGTCTGAGATGATGTGCAGTTTCAAACACATCCCGAAAAATCTACAACAGTGATTAACAGAAAGAGTCTGAAAGTGCTTGTCTCATGGTGCAGCATGTGACACTGAATTCAGCCCTGCAGCAGAGATTTAATACTTGTCTCTTGCGTAGAACAGCATTGACTCCCAAAATGTATCAGTCCCGTAGGAGCTAGGGCATCATCTGACACTGTTCCAGTTGTTCTGAGTCCTCAACAAGAAGAGACGCCAGGTTTCCACCTTTAAAGTTGAAAATCTTCTTGAGTACCACTGAACTCATTCTATACTCCCTATTTCAGCTCTGAAATTACCCTTGACTTGCTTCAGAATTACTTCTGTCAGTTTAGTTCCTCTTCCTTCTCAACAGTGTCATTGTGGAGGATTGGTTAGCTGACAAGGGTCACATAGACATACTGTAGATGGCTGACCAGGATCTTGGGAAACATCGGACTCTGCTAGTCTGAAGTGCTGGGGTGGTAAGGACACACTGTCCTTGACTGCAGCTGTTATACGATAACAGGATGCTTACGGTCAGCTAAGGCATGAGAACTAAGGGAGTAAGCAACCAAGAATGAGGAACTAGGGGAGGGGTTGACGTTTAGGATAGTGACCAATTAATTAGTTAGGTTACAGAATATGTATGATCTCATTAAGAACTGTATAAGTATGCTGAACGCTGATCAATAAACGAAGCTTGCTGATCGCTCATATTGAGTGCTCAAGTTCTCCCACTGCGACATGTCATCTTCCTTTCTTTCACATCTGGAGCAAAGACTTGGAAAGTTTCCATCTTTCAATTTTGGCATCAGTTTCAGGGAGGAGTCGTTAATAGCTCTAAGGAAAATTAAATTGTTGTCTTGGTTGTGTTAAGCAGTGGCATAAAAACTTTTACAATCTCTGCAAAAAGACTATCTTAGTAGTTCTGGGAGTGGTGATTGAATTTAAACACTGGTACAAACTTTGAAAGCTGTTCACAACCAGAGCACAGAGCTGAAGTTAAGGTCTAAACTATCTGATCAGACTGTGTCATGTTAATCTCTGCGCTCTGGCAACAGCCTTTCCAGTGTGTATCTAGTTTATGATGCAGTGGTACGCAGCTCCTCATACAGGTAGTCATTCAAGAGGACACATCCTTGTACAGGGTTCCCACCACATGCCACAGTATCCGTTACCATGTGTTTTTACTTTTAATAGGACTGTGCTCAGCCCACTGCAAGTCAGATTTAAGCCTATATACCACTCGAATCTGCCTTGCTGAGGCTGCAGTCTAATTCAGGTAAAAAGCAAGCAAGTTAGGGACTGATGCAAACTGAAGATTATTGGAAATAATTACAATAATTGAAAGGGGCTATGATGAGGAAAAGAGGTCACTGGGAGTTTTAAGAACTGGACTATTCCAGACACAGAGTGCACAGTGATCTAAAGGCAGGTGCAAAGCTGAAAATGAGAGGGATCAAGGAAAACCTACGTGTTTGTAAACAAAGCAGTAAGAACAAAAACCAGAAGAACGTGTGCAAGGAAAGAGCAGATGTAATGTGACTGCAGCTCTGTGCAGGCAAATGACCTGAGGGCATGGTATTTTGGATGGAGTGTGGCATGGAAAGGAAATTACTGCACAGTCCCCCAAATCAGGATTTTTTTAAGAGAAGAGACACTGCCTCTACCCACACTAAGGAACTTTGTCTAGTATTTGGAAAAATAAGCAGAGTCCTCATTAAAGTAAGGTGTGTAACCAGCAAAATCATCGCAGTCTGCAATTCAATACAGAGCAGTGCAAAAAAGAAAAAAAACCCACCAAAAAAACCCAAACCAAACCAAAAAACTCCCAAGTGCCCTAAGTAATTTGGAATGAGCCTTCAGAGCAGGGTGGGCCCCTTAGTGCTTCGGGACATGGAAGGAAAAAAGCACCGACTTTCAGTCTCCCAGAGCTTGTTAGCAGGTGTTTTGCTTCGGGAGGGCTGTGTAGAAGGTAGGAGTGAAGGCGTCAAACGGTAGTTAATATAGCTGGCAATGAGAAGTGTTGCTTCAACAATCTAGGGAGAAAAGAAAATTATTAACTGTAAGTCACAGAGTTAAGAGTGCCCTTTGATTTTTAGGACCTATTGACCACATAATTTTGCAAATGGCTTTCTCACATGGAGTTGTTTAGTTCTGAAATGAGGGTCTGTCTTTTAAGAGTTAGGAAGAATAAGTCTCTTGGTTAAAGGCTGCAGCTTACAAGGGATTTATTGAATGTATATAGCTAGTGCAGCAACCACAAGTACCAGTCCCCAGGGCTTGTACAAAATGCCCAGCTGGGAGGAAACTCACTGTTAATTTTGTAATTACCTTTGGAATTGCCATTGTGAAAAGGAGCTTTTCAGTGCTGTTTTTTCCAGAACTCCTTTCTTTCATTTGACTGACTACAATCATGAAGTCATCTCGACAGCCTCCAAAGGTCAGCACAGAGGAGTAAGAATAAGAGACCTTCGAGTGCTGCAGACAACAGAGAGTTTAAGAGTCATAGTTCTGTAAAAGAAAAAACAGCCACCTTAAACTAATATATTTGCTACTTACTGCAAGAACACCAGATCTGCAGCAGTAACAGGCAGTATAGGTAACTCCCTCTATAGGTAACAGCTGTCAGAGAGATCTCAAATGAGAATTGCATTTCTGGTTTTCTCCTAGCTTGTTCAATGCCTCACTGCTTCAGAGCAATAGCCCAAACTTTGTTATATCCCAGATTGTGGTAGTAAAGCACACACCACTGAGATTTTGTAAGATGTATGAGCATGTCTGCTGCCCATCAAAGAGGCAGTTAGCTGTTTCATGAAACCTTACCTTACACCGTAGCTGTAATTTTCCTTTGTTTATGTAGCATTCAAACATAGCACTGACTTCCCTCATCTCTGACTTCTACAAATTAACTTCTGGATCCATTTGAAGTTAAAGACAAACTTCTAGTGACTTTAAGTGGACTCAGGGGAATGTCTTTCTGTGGGAGGTTAAGTTATTTTTCTTAAACAGTGTTCCTCACCATACCATAGTGTTATAATCCAGTATGCTGATACCATCTTCATTCACAGCTATCCACACTGGACAGTCCTCCAATGAGGAAGGCAAAACAGGCTAGAGAAAAAGAAAATTATTAATGTAGATATTTCTTGACACAAAGAAATGTTTCTGACATAAATCTCGTGCTTTAAGGAAAAAGTGAAGATGATAGAGTCCTATAGGCTTACTGGTCTGACCTGATTAGAGTTTTAAGAGGACTTCTCAAAATCTGGAATAACACTTTCAGATTTACATAGGATTTGGGGACTAGTGGCATAAGAAATGCAATGATAACAAAGGCTTTGAGATTAATCAAATTCTATCAGTGCAGTTAAAACTGAAAGAAATACCAGGATAGAGCAACAAAATGGAAGTTCTGCTCTGGTTCTTGTACTACTCCCATCAGTCAGTCAGGCAGTGAAGCCTGTTGGTTTCTATAATACCAGTGCACCCAGTACCATCAGATCAATGCAATTTTCTGTCTTGTGGATTTTGAAAAATATGCATCAACTATCTGTTGAAGACGAGTTATGTGTTATTATGGCTAATGACATGAATCTTTCCTGGGAATCTGCTATAACGTGGCTAATGCCATAGGCTTTGCTGTTTAATTATTGAAAAGTTATAAAATATGTTAATCATCAGAAATATCAACATTATTTAAACTCTGGGTGGAACTATTCTATATTCTGATTCTTCAGCATCAGTAACCTCAAATATGAGTAACTGTTCCTGGTTTTACTGCTGACAGTGGAAATAATTGTCCTTTCGAAAACTTCCTGTATATTTAGTCAAGAGCTCCCTTCCTTCCTTAGACTTGATTCCATAGCTATAGCAGCTTTGACTTCAAAGCAAGAGACATGTACCTATGGACAAGACCTATCTCAAGCTCTCAGTAGAGGAGGTTTCTGCTGGGTTGGGGAAGATGGTTAATGCCAAAACAGGATTTCTCAGACAGCCACTATGTGCTAAGACATTATTAGCTCAGGCACGTGTAATCGGTACAGAGCTCTAGCCTGGGATGGGCCAAGGGATGGTACAAGCTACTGGGAGAATCACTCCCTCCAGCTCTTCTTTGCTCTCCTGCTGATGCCTGTGGGCTGGCAGCTTACCCAATATACGCTTTAGTTTTTCTGTTTCTGCAACAAGACATTATCACTGCCCACCTCTCTCGTGTGAGGCAAGGAAGAGAACAGGACTGAAATACCCATTCTCCTTTTAGCTAGCATCAGCTGCCAGGTGTGGTTTATGAGGGACTCTTCCCTTCCACCCCCCGCAGTGGTATGTAAATAGTGTTTTTTAAACTAACACTGCAGCCTTGATGACCAGGGAAATTCCTGAGAAAGCTCTGGCAAGGTTTGTAAGGAGAGTTAGTACCCTGTGCTATGGTCAACTGATGCAGCCAGGGACCTTCAGTATTTATTTACTGAACGCTAGCAACCCCTAGTGTTTAGAACACGTCTCTCGTCTTCTTTCTAAACCTACGTGGTACCAAACAGCTGCTCGTTCAGAATACAGTATTGTTCAGTTTCTCCCCTTCCTGAAATAGAAGCATTTCCAGCCTATGTTACCAGAGCTTATAGGTATATGCCTGCTCAGATAGTTCACTCTCAGGAACAGAAAGAAAAGTGTGCTCCAGTTACCTTAGCAGCAAATATTTTGCTTCCAAAGAGAGGCCATTTCCGGGCCACTGTCAAATAAATTCGTACACATTCTGGTGGAGAGCATCCCTGCAGCACCATCCACTTTGTTGCCAGCCTGTCAGCCAGTTGCCTTTCAGAATCCAAGACAAAGACAGCGTTATTTGCTAGCGTCTTCCAAGAGAGCTGTTCTACGCAGCACTACGGACAGAGCCGTTAGCACTGTCAGTTATGAGGGTTGTACAACCTGAGTTTATTTTAGCATTTTCTCTACTTCCACAGTTATTTTTACTACTAGTTATACTGTAATGCCCAGGAATCCCAGTCACATGAGGGTTGTTCACTGGTGTATATCTGAAATAACTGTAACTACAAACACTCAGGCAGCTGTTACAGTAAAATCCTGCCCAGCTTGTCTTCACATTCAATTATAGTCTCACCTTCAACCTAACTTGTGTGTAGTATGCTCTGTATGGAGTGGCAATATCTATTAACTCATTCTCTATTTGGCTCCCTAGGGATGGTTTGGCAGCTATCTTGCTACATGCAGGTGGAATTTGCTTCCAAAAGGAGGTAACTGTGTTAGTTCCACCACTACATCCCTAAGTAACTTTGAATCTGGAAGATTATAATTCTCTCCTGTTAAAACAGCTAGAGCTGAGATCCATGGCAGCAACTGAATTCTGTACTTGAGATCTCTGCATTGTGTGTGAGAATTTTCAAGGCAGAACATCAAAAAGCCTTGCCAAAATCTGTCCTACCAGAATTACTGCATGGCCTGAAGCAGCCCATATGTGCTGGCTTTATGGCTCACTGCAAATGTGAAGCATCTGGATTCAATTGACACTTAGGGGAAGGGTAAAACAAAAATTCAGAAACCAAATTAATCTTACGCTTATGTTAGAGTTTGTTGGAACTGAGATGCCTAATTTGGAAGTGAAAGGCTTAAACTTCTTGTCTAGGGGAAAATTTGTTAGTGACTTGGCTCTTTTTATATTAGATAACTGCTATTTTCTTTTAAAGGAACCTTTTCCTGCCACTTGTGTCTTGTTTAAGTTTCTGCATCAAATAATCTTGACAGGGCTCCTTGAAACTTCTTAAATATAAAGACAGAATTTTGCAAGTAAAATTTGTTTTCAGTGCAAAGTATAGAAGAGCAAACAACTTACCTGAGCTGTTCAGGAGTCATGTTTTGCTTGTAGCGTTTAGGGTAGAATTTATCTAAGACCTGGTGGAGAAGATGCTGCATTTTCGATTGTGATGTTCCCCCAGGACTTGAAGATCCTGGTCGATCCAAATCCCCATATTCCACCTAAAACAAAGTTATAGTTTATAGTGCAACAGAACTGTGGGGGTTTTAGTGCAGTGGAACATTCCATGAATTCCCATACTGATACCTACTGTGTTTATCAGTCACACAAAAAGACACCATGTTAGGCTGGGGAATTTTTTCTACAGCATTTACCACAGTAAATGTACACAACACAGCAACTACTGAGGACCTGACTGCCCAAGGAGTTCTTTACTGATATAAGCATGTGAAACAGGATCTTGACCAGCTACTTGTTGTTGGGAGACACTTCTACATAACCACCAAGCTTTTGGGGTTTATTTTCAATTGGCCAATTAAAACAACAGCCTATTTGTAAATAGTTTGGACTATGTTTCTGGCTTCTTCATCTCAGTTTACATTGCTTTAACAAATGCAACAATCAGTTTCAGCTCAGTAAGAAACTAATATCTTGCTTATCATGCCCACAACACATACTGTGTGTTTTATGTGGTAAAATGTTAAATGCAAGCCTGGAGGTCTAATGGAGGATCCTACAAGATGCTCTTCCTGAGTAAGAGGCTATTGACAGTGCAACAGGGAAAGTTTTTACTATTAAGTGGAATTCCAGTAGTAACACTATTTCCATATGTCTACTAAGGCACTACTTGGAGCAGTTCTGGAGATAGTCCAGCCTCACTGTTTTTTTCCAATATTTTTCTCCAGAAGGAAAGGAGCAGCACTCCTATAGCAAACTTCCCTACAGCAAAATGTGCTCTAACAACATATGTATGCTGGTGTAATGGGTTTGGCATGGTACATCTCGGACTGTATTTCTGGTAAGAAAAGCCATTTTTGATGTAAAAGATAGCTGCTTAGTCAAAGATACTTAGTGTAGAGCTGAAGTCCCTGGAGGACAAAATGGAGGATTTCTGCCCATAGCCACACTCACCTGAGCCATCAGAGCCACCATTTCCAGGGCTAATTCCTTATTAACAGGAAACCTTCCATTGGCTATTTCATTGCTGACTTGGAAGGCCAGTAGCAACCGCTCCCGGTCTGTCTCACCTTTGGCCTGGCTCCGAAAATATAGCCTAAAATGCAGAGAGGATAGCAAAGGTAAAAAGATATTGTGAACTGAAAGCAGAGGTGGGAACTTTAATTAAGGTGAGTAAAAATAAGAGTGTGGGGTTTTTTTTTCCCCCTTCCTTCTGCAAAGTGAACTTTGTGTATTGCAGGGGTTGTGGACAGAGATTTGGAAGTCAAGGTGAACCAGATTTAGGCAAGGAGGCTCAAAACATGCTTTCTAGCTTTGGAAACCATTTGAATTCTGAGCACCAACCACTTCAAGACAGTGAAGCCTTATTAAACACAGGTAATCAGAGTCTGTCTGTCCCCAACAAGCACAGACATGCAATATTAAGACACGGCCTTCTCTGCTTATCACAGAATGCAGAACTGCCTCTGCCCTACATGTATAAACTTCTACATGACAGCTTTATAGACTTTTTATTTTTACCAGCTTTGTTTTGACCACTTACACTGATACTGTCATTAAAAAAGTCTTCAGTTT
>NW_010340932.1:12745-14908 GCF_000700745.2 Antrostomus carolinensis
TTATTTTAAAAACTGAAGAAGCATTCTTGTAAATCAAAGCTTCCCACTATTTTTTTATTCCCTTCACACTTGCAATTTCTTTGACCTGGTATAGTAAGATGACTAATGGGAGCTGAAGACATCAGCTTGGGGAATGGTTCCCAGAGCCATTCCTCAGGCATGCCTATTTACAGCCCACATCATCTAATTCAAATATTAATTTACAGCTGCGTCTATGACTATATATTCCACAATACCACAGAAAATATTCACTCCAGTGGATCAGTTTGTTTATTTTTATGTCAACCTAAGCTTAACACCACCATTAGGACCACAATGACCTTACACATATCTTATCAGTCCTTGGTGTTAGAACAGCCCAACCTTGGAAAGACAGTATCAAAACATCCTTGCTGTCCAGTCTAGGCACATGCCAGTCCAACAAAATAACACTGCAAAGTTTAACTGAGACAAATACTGCCTTCTGGGTCAAAAGCAGTAACTTCTGCTTCCACTTCTGTTATACCAACTAACAATGTTCACAGAAATCTGTTTCCACCATTACAGTCAACAAAAGCTTCATATGTTCAATACAGAACTTTGTCTCTTTTTGGTTTTGGGGTGGCCTTTGTTATGCCTGCAAACAGAATTCACATGCAGAAAGCCATTCCTTACTCTCATCCACAGCTCTCCATTCACTGTAGTTCAGAATTCCTGTCTGCATTATAAATGATGAACCTGTTCCAGTTTTCGGTGTAGATCTTTGTCTCATACTTTCATTCTGTACTACCTCTCATCATCTAATGTTTAATATTTCTTTCTTTATAAAGAAAGTCTGGGCACTGCTACTACATGTCTCCTCTACAGCTCGTGCCATTTAGAATATTGTTCTTGTTTTGTTTTCATCTTTGTGATTCTTCAATTAACTGCAAGTTTCAGCATATTCATTTTCACTGGTGATTTTTTCCCCAGGTCTCTCTTCTTTTCACCTAACGCATATATTTAATTATGTTTTAGGATCTAGGCAAATGAAACTGTGCCAAGTATGTCTCAATGTGCTACAGGTAGTTTTTAACCCATTTTAAGTCTATTCTGCTATTGCAAAGTGGTTTGGGTTTTACCTCTAGTCCATATACCCTCTTTTACACATGTACCACACACAAAGGTCATCACATCTCATGTAGGATTTGAACACATCTTCGCTAAAATAGTTTTGTCAATAACAGTACTATAAATTACTGGTCATCTACAGAGATATATCCAGTCTAGAAATGTTTAATTAACAGCAGTAGTGAGGCCAACCAACGAAGCACAGTACCTGTTCTTATAGGTCAACTTCACAATCCTTGTGCCACCTTCATATTTCCCAGGATGCAATTCTTTTAATGCTTGTTCCCACTTAGAAATGACATCACAGATCTTTAAAAAATATCATGGAGAGAGGAGAGACAAACGGAGGTGAAATGTACAGTCAAGGCTTGAAGGGAAAGTAAGTTTTTGAAAAAACTATTGTGGAACACAGAAGATAAAGAACAAAAGCCGTAAACCAATTCCTTCTTCTGTTACACAGTATGTAAAAATCAAAGCGTTTCAAATGAAAACTCCAGCTCTAATCTGCAGGGGGACAGCTGTGAGTGAATTCTGGTCTGGTAGCAACTCTGTGGCTATGTCTATGTCTTAGCAAAGCCCAGGAGGAGCCGGTCTGCACAGTGAAACACCTGTTCCTAAGACTCTATGCCCACACTGTATGAGTTTCAAACGGTTTTCCTTTGGACTAGCTTTAGTCTGATCAAATGGCCTGAAAGCCCACTACTATGTTGGATCACATCTTCCAGTTGACAGCAGGTCAGTCCCCAGCCTGTACTGGTGCCTGGGGTTACTTCTCTGCAGGTGCAGGACCCTACACTTGCCTTTACTGAACTTCACCAGGTTCCTCTGCACCCAACTCTCCAGCCTGTCCAGATCTCACTGAATGGCAGCACAGCCTTCTGGTGTGTCAGCCATTCCTGTCAGTGTAGTGGTATCAGCAGGCTATCAAGGCGATCAGATTGGTCAAGCATGATTTCCCCTCAGTGAATCCATGTTGACTATTCCAAATAACCTTCTTTTCCTCTACATGCTTATAGATGGCCTCCAGAATGAACTGTTACATCCTGTTCCCAGGGATGGAAGTGAGGCTGACTG
>NW_010340933.1:0-5736 GCF_000700745.2 Antrostomus carolinensis
CCACTCCCAAGTCCTTCTCTTCGGAGCTGAGAGATGACTCAGTGAAACCACTTCTCTGTCACTGTGGCATTGCCCATGTGTGTACTGCTGAGCATGTTGCCTGTACTTCATTTCTATGCATTAAGAGCATGAACCTAAACACTCAAGGTGCAAGTGCCTGAGCTCACAGTGGATCAAGAAAGAAAAATGTTCCAGTGTTCAAAAACATCATCAGAGGGCTGGAGCACCTCTCTTATGAGGACAGACTGAGAGAGTTGGGGCTGTTCAGGCTGGAGAAGAGAAGGCTCCGGGGAGACCTTCTAGTGGCCTTCCAGTATCTGAAGGGGCTCCAGGAAGGTGGGGTGGGACTTTGGCCAAGGGCAGGGAGTGATAGAAGAAGGGGTGATGGCTTTAAACTGGCCAAGGGTAGATTAGATCTGAGGAAGAAATTCTTTGGTGTGAGGGTGGTGAGACACTGGCCCAGGTTGCCCAGAGAAGGAGGAACTTTAAGGTCCCTTCCAACCCTGACCATTCTATGATTCACAACTCAGGAAACTTCAGTGACATGGGAATATGGATAACAGAATTTTATGTAGTTAGTAGTTCTGCTTTTTATAGTTCACATCTCTTTAGTTCTACTTATAACGTAATGCTGACCATGGATACTGGGACAGACATGTCATCTTAATGTTCAGCTTTTCCTGACGATTGCTTCTCCACTGACTATCTGCCTCCAAACACATCTCCTAGTGGTGATCTGTGTCTCTCTGATAACGCAGGTTTGACACTTAGGTCAGTCATAGCCCATGCAGACAAAAAATCCCAGCAAATTCTGTGTAGTGCAAAAATTCAGATTGCACGGACTTCTAGAGGTGTCTGGAGGAAGCCATTTATGGGAAGTGCTCCCAAATGATGAATATTTTTACAATCCGCATACTGTGGCGGCAGAGATTATTACCCAATTTACATGAGCTCATGCTGTGTGTTGGATGTATCTTTTGCTCTCATTAGGAATATCAAATAACTTTCCAAATGTGGTTTTGATGATACAATCTCAGCAAATATGGTTATAGCAGATGCCAAAATGGCTTTTCTGTGGATCTTTTATTATAGTCTTTATAATGCTCTTTTGGTTTTGGAGCGGGGAAGGAGTCTTTCCAACTAAAAGCATGTTGATAGGGATAGGAGAAGGAATACAGGGATCTAAAGCATCTAAGTTTCAATAAAACATAGCAATAATAATCTGTTAAGGGTGCTGACTCAGCATGTTCTCTATTATTTTAAGCAGAATTCTAGTTAGTATTTTACTCATTTAAGTCCTTATGACATAAACACATGCACATAATCCTGTTCATTGCTACCTTCTGTTTATACTCGTGACTGAAAATCACCACAGACGCTGCTTGGGATGAGCAGACTGGGTATCTGTAATGGGGTTTATGTCCATAACTAAACAAAGTCTTAAATTATGAAATCTGGGAGGAGCTGGAACTTTGGTTTAGGATTCGCATTACCTGTTTTTTTAATTTTTTTTAATGTTGCTTTTCCTCCTCTCTGGGCAAAAGATTTGTATAGTAACAACTTCATCTTCTGTCCTTCATTCTAGATTGCTTACACTTCAGGAGGAGCATCAAAAACTGGCAAAAGCTGTAAACTCACAATAAATAATAAAAAAAAAAAGAAGTAGTTTCTTTGTATTAGAAACCCTTTTTAAAAGTACAAGTTGAACTTGAGCAAACTTGAGCAAGCTAAAAAGTATGTGTGCCAGAGAAAAATCTGTGTTCTGAATCAGTAATCATGTTGGTAAACAGCATTTGTCTCTTTGTTTCTTAGGGTTATAATTCACCCCAGGAATACATTGCAACCCAAGGACCACTGCCAGAAACTAGGAATGATTTTTGGAAGATGGTTCTCCAGCAAAAATCTCAAATTATTGTTATGCTCACTCAGTGCAATGAGAAAAGAAGGGTATGTAACAAATCCCTGCACATAATATAAAAGTAACTACTCTGAACACTTGTTTTCTGGTGAGTGAATGTCTTTGCATTGCTTTGGGATCATGAGGCAGCATCATAATCAGACCTGGAATGACACTTCATTCCTTTAGGGCAGGTATTTCAGGATGATTAAGGGACTGGAGCATCTTTCACATGAGAGATTGAGAGAGTGGAGACTCTTGGAAAGAGAAGGCTCAGGGGATCCTGTCACTGTGTATAAATACCTGATGGGAGGGAATGGAGACAAGAGAGCCCTCAGTGCTGCCCAGTGACAGGACAAAAGGCAATGGACACAAATTAAAACACATTAAATCCATCTGAAATCAGGAAATACTTTTTTACTGTGAGGGTGACTGAGCACTGACAAAGGTTGCCCAGCGGTTGTGGAATCTCCCTCCTTGGAGATGTTCAAAAGCCATCTGGACATGGTCCTGGGCAGCTGGCTCTTGGTGGCCCTGCTTGAGCAGGGGGAATTGGACCAGATGACCTCCAGATGGCCCTTCCAACCTCAACCCTTCTGTGTTTCTGGGCTTTGAAGTTTAAATAATAATAAAATGCAATTATTATGCTTTACATTTTCCTTGACATTATAAGAGAAACATTTGGAATATAATTTTTTTAATATGTATATTTTTGTTCCTTTTAGACCCATTCTGTTAGGAAAAGTAACAATCTACAAAGACACTAAGTATTTCCATTCTTCACTACACTAATGCTACCCTTCGGAAAACCAATGTATAGTTTATGTCCACAGTTACACAAAGAGGAATGATCAGGCTGGAAGTCACTGCAGGATATTACCTCTTATTGCAGCATCAAATAAATAGTGCTGTAGACATTTCTATAACTGAAGTTCAGTACACTTTTTATTGTGCTTTTTTATATATGCATATATATATTTATAGAAATACCAATATGTATGTATTGATCTCCCTTTCAGGTGAAATGTGACCATTACTGGCCTTTTACGGAAGATCCTGTTGCGTATGGGGACATCACAGTGGAGATGCTGTCTGAGGAGGAGCACACAGACTGGGTTTATAGGAATTTCCGAATTAGCTATGTAAGTGAAACATTTTGCATGGCCCTACTCTAAGAGTGGAAGTAATTTTGATCCAGACTTTTCTTTAAGTTTTGTCCATTTCTGGCACTCAGTGGAAAATGCCTAAGAGAAAGATTGATGGCTTTACCCTCACTCCATATAGGTAAACACCTAAATCACAAAGCTTTGCCCTAAAATTGTCACCTCTGTGAATTTCTCAGTAAAGTGCAAGACTGAAACAACAGTAGTACCAGAGTTCTGGACATTTCTGTGGTGCCAATAATTAGTGATAATAAATGTGTAAACTTTATTTCAGGCACATCTTCTTGCTGTAAGCGATTCAAAACTTGAAAATGCAATGTAGAAATTGAAAATATTTTTCAAAAGGGCAATTCTGCAATATTCCTATATTCCTATAAAGTATTGAAACACATATGTGATTGTGCAATCTCCAAATTAAAGCTGATCAGATTTTTCAAGTATTTCTTTCCAGCTTTGCTTCCTGCATCAGCTAGTTGCCAGCACCAGCTTGTGAGGGAAAGGTTAGAGATATGGAGGGGATATAAAAAAAGCTGGGCAGTGGCACATGGCCATCAGGCCAGGACCTTAGTCCTGCTCAGCCATGCCTCGCTACACTACGAAGCATGTCCAGGGTGTGGGCTAGGAGTGCAAACGCATAGAACACGATGTGTTGGGCTGCTGGCATCCATTGAAAATAATGAAGAGATCGCAGTTTGCAGTTCAGGCAAACTGTCCTTTACCAAACCCAGGGCAGCTACTTCAGGGTCTTTTGTACTGATCTCATTTTTTAATTATCATTTGCCTAAGGATCTGCTGTTGCCTGTGACTGGAGAGAGGTTACTGCAGTAAGGGAATTTAGCCTGACCCAGAATGGCAAATCTAAAGACATTGCTTGCCATGGGTTTTGGTGGTGACACCTGTCATGGTTTAACCCCAGCCAGCAACTAAGCACCATGCAGCCACTCGCTCACTCCCTGCCATGATGGAGTGGGGTAGAGAATCAGAAGGGTAAAAGTGCAAGAACTCGTGGATTCAGTTAAAGACAGTTTAATGGGTAAAGCAAAAGCCATGTGTGCAAGCAAAGCAAAACAAGGAATTCATTCACCACTTCCCATCACAGGCAGGAATTCAGCCATCTCCAGGACAGCAGGGCTCCATCACATGTAACGGTGACTTGGGAAGACAAATGCCATCACCCCAAATGCCCCCCCCTTTTCTTCTTCTACCTCCAGTTTTATATGCTGAGCATGACATCATATGGTCTGGGATATCCCTCTGGTCAGTTGGGGTCAGCTCTCCCAGCTATGTCCCCTCCCAACCTCTTGTGCACCCCCAGCCTCCTCACTGGTGGGACAGGGTGAGGAGCAGAAAAAGCCTTGACTGTGTGTGAGCCCTGCTCAGCAATAATGAAAACATCTCTGTGTTACCAACACTGTTTCCAGCACAAATCCAAAACACGTCCCCTCACCAGCTACTGTGAAGAAAATTAACTCTGTTCCAGCCAAAACCAGCACACACACCCCCATCCCTCCCTGTGTTTTGGGTTCCTTTAAGTCTCAAACCCAAAATGTATTGTGTTGAGGACCTTCTTTCACCTAAAGCCAGTAGAGTTCTTAGCATTGTAAATGTTTTGTTTTGGTTTTTGTAATAATGGGTATTTTTTCTAAATATTTCCTTTTTCCCTGTAATGATTTTTTTCTCCCCTTTGGGTATTTTTTTTTCTTTGAAACTTGAAAATAAATACTCTCAAGAGCCCATTCTTGTTTGCCAACAGCGTTGTTCTTTATCTGTGGCAAAACAAGAAAAGGAAGGGGAATGGAATAGAAAGAGGAGTAAAGCCTAAACTTGAAAAATGCAACAGTACTTGATTTAAAAGCAAAATAAAATCAAACCACCATGAGGAAAAAAAGCAAAACACAAATCCAGAAACATGAGTTTGTTCCTTTTTTTTCTAACAATGGCTTGATACCCCCTTCTCTTTTTAATCAAATAGCATGTAAATTCTTTGCCACTTTTTTTTTTTTGGCTGACTTTACTTTCATAGGTTGCATTTGGAGGGAAAAAACCCACCACAAAAATGACAAAAAAACCCCTCAGTGTGATTGAACATGACTACACTGTTAAAAACTCCTGTCTACATGTGCTGCTGTTTTGCTTTTCCCATTAGGCTGATGAGGTGCAAGACGTGATGCATTTTAACTACACTGCCTGGCCAGATCATGGTGTCCCCACGACCAACGCTGCCGAAAGCATCCTCCAGTTTGTACAGATGGTCAGGCAGAAGTCAGCCAAGAGTAAAGGCCCCATGGTCATACACTGCAGGTAAATGCTTTGAAGAAATGGAGAACTGAAGGTTGTAACTCATTAAATAGGTTAGGAAGTGGTTGGAAGGAGAGATTCTGGGGTTCTGCTTACCTGTTAGCTGGAGATGGTTCTCTTAGGTGTGAAGGGTAATGGATGAGTCCCCTGCTTTGACTACAGTGGGGCTGGGATTTCAGCCTGCAGCCATAGACATGAAGGCATCGCTCTCTAGAGGAGAGTCATCTCTTCGGATGTTACAAACTGTTATTTGGCTTTAGGAGGCCCAGCAGATGATCCTGATTTACACCACCTCAGACCCTGCCCCTGCTCTCATTTCCACACCTTTGGGCTACTTCCAAATATTTTTTCAGGTGCTCCACATTCAGGGCTTTTAAT